>NW_019212955.1:0-47811 GCF_002532875.2 Varroa jacobsoni
CTTCGTTGGGATGCAGAAAATGATATGAACGATTTACAGGCCCGTTTCGATGTCATATTGATTGCTGACTGTCTGTACTTTCACGATGGTCGAAAGCCGTTATGTACATGTATTTACATGGCTTAATGTAAAACCACTAAGCTCCAAGTGAAATATATTTATTCATGAGTCTATCTATATCTATGAACACCGACCACTTGTCATATCACCGAATGCTCCCATCTACTTCACGCAAGTACTATGTTTATAAAGAGGATGCGTCGTATTTGTTCTGAAGCTATAATAGTGGTAGTAAGATCTACGAGAGGTAAGATTTGAAATACATCGGCTATAAAAGTGTTAATTAAGATCACAAGTCCACTCATGTTCACTAGCTCTCCTGATGGGAATGAGAAGCTAGTTCAAACGAAGAGGTCTCGGAATCATGAAGTGACAACTGGTGTTGCTGTCGTCTTCGGCGTTGCTGAAGCAGCTGTTCTTCTTCAAAGGTAGTTCCCTCTGGCACTCGCGAATTATAGAACAGAGATGGAATCGAGGTTTGGCTGTTTGTGGAGTCCATTGATGGCCAACGATGTCCCTCCGTGCGACTCGAAGTCGACAACGTGCCTTGACTCGGAAACGAAGACGTATCCCGGGCTGGGGCAGGCGATGTTTGAGTGGGTCCTCTGTAGGGCTCTGGAAATCGTCCAAGCGCCAAAAAATGATTGTTTAAACCGTACGGATAAGTCGGTGTCGTTTGCATCCTGTCGGTTATTGCATGATTTATACTGTTAACTGTTTGACCCATGGCGTCACGATTCAAGTCGGAACAAACCCGGCTGGGTGCGAAGGTCGGGCAGGTATTTGTAGATTGCGAAACACCATGCATTGACGTCTGCATACCTACACTGGTAGTGATATTGGCGTGGGATAAGGTTTGGGATTGATGTCCACCCGACAATGTTTGAACTCCAACATTATTTACACTTCCTAATTGATTTGTTAGATTGTGCTGCGACAGTCCCGACCGTGGCACTGCTGAAGATTCAACTGTATCGAAGCGGAAGGTTTCGTCGGTATGCATGCGTCCATCAAGCGTAGGTGTAATTTTGCCATCGCAAGTAGTTCCACTAACGCACATGGTATTTGCGAAGTTATTATTGTCGCTATAATCGTTGCCATTGATTGTGCCATCTCCAGACCTGGTCTGCGAGACCGATGTTTCAGACCAAATCGGTTTGGTAGACAAATGCCAGCATTCGTCGACTCCACGTTCACCTGGCGATGGCCACTGCTGCTGACTCTGTTGGTATTTACGCTCCTGTGGATTTAAGTGCGCCAATTGAGTCATAGCTTCATGCAGTTGCACTTTTGTCTTCTCGAAATTTTCAAAAAGCTCCGCATATTTCTGTAGTTCAGCGCTCTGTGCGATAGTTTGTTCCGCGTGTTTTTCCACCTGTTCCAAGTAGTTGCGAAGCATCCAGCTTGTACTCTCGTGGCTTCGTTCAGCATCGGCCTGACTTTTCTCGTTGAGTTCAGCCATATGAGTGCGAATCTGTTGAAGCGATTTCTCGGCAAGCTCGCGTCCGCTGTTTATCACATCTTGAACTCGACGTACGCTAGTCTCTTCGAGAGCTCGTAACTCATCCTCTTTGCTTGAAAGTAGCATGCCTAGTGTTTTGATTAAACCTTCCTTAGCTTCCAGTTCCGACCGTAGGCATCTTGTAAGGGTTTCGGCTTTCTCACGATTTACGCGTGCATGGTAGAGCTGTCCTTGCAAGTTCATCTGTGTTTGAAAGAACAGCTCCTGCATTCGGAGCGAAATTGCATATCACAGAATAAGTAACTCTAGATTTTAATAAACATGACTATGTTCTGTTCTATACGTAAGTAGCAGCGAAGTAATCGGGAGACATCAATAACTAACTCAGGTTTAGCCATCGAATAACGATGAAGAGTATTGCCATTTCTCATATATGCGTCGAAATTTATAGCGATATTGTAAAAATCAATCTAAAATTTCACAAGCAAGTCAGTGTGGGTTTGACGTTCTTGTATTTACAATCCAAATTATGTATGAAAATTACAATTGCTTGAACAATTGCTTCCTACCAGGTAGTAACGTCGTCTAAATACTATCAATACAACAGTTGTGTCACTGGATGTAAACTTATCGTTTATAAGCAATTTACTTATACATCTCAAAGTCCGGGCAAAGTCATCTTGCAAGCAGAACTACCTATCTAGGATTTATTGTTATTATTAATATTATTGACAGATTATATTATTATTGCACCTGATACTACACTTATTCATTTGCAATGCAAAATATTCACGAACAAAGGAAAGCATGAAAAAATGAGTATATAGTTTGAACATAGTCTTCATTCTTACGTGTTCGCTGAGCTTCCATTGAAGCTGTTCGTTGCATTCCTCGGTTTTCCTTAGCTGTTCAGACATCTCTATATTTTGTTCTTCGATCTTCTTCGCGTACCCGGTTATTGCCATAATGGTGTTCTGAAGTTCCGCAATGCGGGCATCATTATCCCTGTTCAGTTCAGCATAATTAAGCCGTGCCAACTCGTCGTCGGGCTGGTTTGACATCTTAATTGGCTTAGTAAGTAGATAGCGCGCTCACAGGTCTTCGAGTGAATGCTTTATACGACACATTCAAGGATAAGAAAGAAATATAAAAGGACAATAAAATGTTCATATTTTGTGAGTACTTTAAAATACCGCGTGGTCACATTTTGCGTTTCAGTGCGGCAGCAGCTTAGTTTAAATTCAGTGAAAATAGTCAGTAAATTTTTCGTTTTGACATTCACAAACACATTCGGTAGCCATTTTTACAAAGTGTACCCGTTCATTCATTATGCACTATGCACATACAAATGAGTGCCAAAGAATTCGAGTTTGACCCAGGTTCCAGTTTTCGTAAAAACAACTTGAAGTGCAAAAGAATGATTGGTAGTCGCGAACGAAACCAACTTTTGAATGACGTAAGAGTACGGGAAAATTAAGGACCAGTGAAAAAGAAAATGCTGGACAGAACTTCTAAATGCAGAATATTATTTAAGAAATGCTGCGTAACGTTATCGTCACAAAAAAGCGAAGCTTGTGTTGAGTAATGTCGATAACTTCTGCTATACCGCAGACTAGTTGCGTGGGAGCTCAGCTACATCTATCAACTGTTTAGCCAGATAGGGCAACTAACCGCAGTCGTATGACCGCAGATGAGTGTAGCCTAAACGGCCACCGTCGATATGAATCCGTGGAGAATTAGTCATCTTTACTCCATAAGAAATCTTGCTGAAGGGTTTTGTTACCACATTCGTCACATTACACCAGTTAATCGAATATGCAATACAAACATTTATCAATTAGCGGACCTCCACAATCACCTTTCTTTGTCGAGTCTGTTTTATACGTACAGCTATATGTAGCCAACGAAACGTTTATCCACGGCAGAGACAAGTGTCTTTAGGATACTTTGGCTTAGCTGCTTCACCCTGCAGTTACAGTCAAGTGCTTGTCCTCGTGGAAACCCTGCCACATTGCACAAGACCCACAACCGCACCAGGGCGCCACTATAGCGTCCTTTTACGAACAACGTGCACGTGGAAAGCGCCGTCACGTTGCCTTGTAGCGAGCAGGCCACGACTAATTACTTACACATGCATAGGTGGATTAGGTAACCAAAAAGAGATGTTACGAAATGACATATTTTGGCATCCTGTTACAAATTCGATATCATAACATCTTGTAAATCGATCCTTGTATAGAGCGGGCCAGATGGTGAAGCATTCAGTATGACGATCTTATATACAGAATGCCCTAAAAATTTATGAACTGCCGTCAGTAATTTGCACTTATAGCAAGGATCTGTTTTTCATAGGTTTGGGAGGATTTTGATCGAAATAGCGATTTTTTTCCAACCAGTCGGAACACTTGCGGCACTGTTCTTTTTGGGCATATCTTCAGGACGCTCCGTATGTCAACGCCGAGCGCCAGTTGATGTTGACTATACATTTAATTTAAGCTTCTTATATCACACCTTCCATGAAAAAAGCTTTGTTGTTTAAGAAACATACACTACGTTTATTTTTTTGTTTATAATTTGCTAGTAAAGAATTATGTTACGAGAAAATTTACTTTCACTAAAAATTTATTTTTAAAGCGAGCTTTATACGTGGTCTAAGAAGCTATCGTGTTGAGATACTGCAAGTCGTTTTTTGCAATGTTAGGATCCCCAGCAGAATAATTCATTTCGCACTTACCTCCTTAATTTTACCGCAATCTCTTCAGAAAAGGTTGAGTATGGCAACCTCAATAGAATATCTGTCAAGAGTCCTGCTATGTCGCTACATTGACAATGTGCATTGCCAGTGAGTCACGTTGTCTGTGCAGTGTATGGACACAAAGAAAAACTCATGCGTGACCCATTAAGCATCTTGTAAGTAGGTATTCACGTTTGCCAGTTGACATGAATGTGCTGCAAATTACGATGCTATGTTGGGGTTTACCCCATTGTTCGATTCCTTCGACAAGATAGCTTGCTTTTTGCTAAGCAACGAAACAACTCTCGTTGCATTGGTTTTCTAGCTATACAGTGTTTCCAGTATTTAATTTTTAAACGATTCTTCGGCATTTTCACTGGAAATATTTACATTATCTGGCTCTATTAAGCAAACTATGACTTGATGGATTTCATGAAATCATCCTGAGATGCAGTTCTTTCATGTTTTTAGTTCCGTTGCAAGTCTGCTGCTAATTCGAAAGAAAAGCAGCAGTTTACTATGTTTATATTGCTCTCTAGTTCTAACTAGGATTCCATTCCTGACCTGCCAATTATTTTGTTTAAATCAATTAAATGAGATGAGGTTGATCAATTGATAGTTAACAATTGCTACAGAGGTTAAGCTACTGCATCCATTATTGGTTCCAGTCAAGACCGTACTGCACAGGGTGCACAATTACATTTACTGTTTGCAACAAAAAGCAAAATAGGATTGATGATTATTTATTATTATTAGGAGAAAGGAATGTGCAATAGGCTGCGCTCGTATGTGCTTTTATGCAAAATGACTCAACTCTATGGAGATCATTCATTTTATTAATTGAAAGCTACAGTCATGTTGAACCCGTTTATTTCATTTCGCACCGTAAAGCAGGAAAACTCTGAGTCTTTGGATTAATAATAACTGAATATTAAAATGTTTCACTATTAATTTCAGAATTAGAATCAACAAACGGTTCAACAATAATTCTCTAATTATTGCTAAAATTCAATCGTTATTGTGTCAGCGCATATTGCGCGATATTTTATTTTTCGGCGTGAATATGCCTGACATCTTTACCTATAATTTATTCGATTTAGTTCGTACCAAGGTAGAAACCGTGGATTTGTTCAAATCATACTGAGGAAACTATAGTAGATTTACTAGAATTTAACAATATGAAGTATGAGTATCGCCCACAGATAATTTAAAGAGAACACCGAATCGCGCGTTTTCTCTGTATTATACAAAATTGACAATTAGAAACCTCAGAACTATTGACTAATTCTGTATACCTCTTCTTTATATGATATGATGCCTCGATTTGTTGCATGTGTTTACATTTCATTGCCTGCTCCTGTTGATGTATAGGGAGTTGCTCGAGTGGCCCATGTAGCGAAAGCACTGGGCCCCAGTGACAACCCGGTGGCACCCCCGCGCCCAAGAATACAATTTGATTCGAATATGAAGGTTCCCGTTAATCTCCGCCAACTGTAAGTATTGTTATTTTTATCAGTTGCATCATATCTTGCAAACTGAACTGACAAACTCAAGTCGTTGCAGTGTGTCACAATTCCCGACCTAATTGTTTGCCTTGCTTTTTAATTTATTCTGCCTTATACAAACATCTTTTTTTTTTATCAACAGGTCACTGGATAAGCTGATCGATTTAAATAATATGATTTGCACCACATATGAAGAAAGTTACGAGAAATCACTGAATGAAGAACGTGACGTGTGTGGCCGCGCAAAGGACAGAAGAGTTTATTCCAACCTGGTAGCCAACCTTATCATGCGTCTAAAGAAGGAAAGCGGTGAGCTGGGTCCTTCGAGTACGGCCCCACAGGCAGTTTCTCATGCTGACGTTCTTGGTGGAGCAAAAGCAAAAAAAATGTCCTTTTCAATCGAGAAACACCGCTTCCGCAGGAATACCTCGGTAGATAATATGACAGGTATGTACATATTGTAACAGAGGTAATACCGTCGACTCACTAAGCTTAGGTTATAGGATTAACGTTCTGTATAGAATCTGGACCCTAACATTAACAAACGATTACTGTCATAATGAAAATAATTCATAGGTTAGGGCCTTTTGCTTTAGCTTATAAACCGCAATACCCCAGGGCACAGCAGTAAATTCCATCCGACGGGATTTTCAAGGTCTAGAATAAGGTGACAAATTTAATAGCTTCAATTTTCCTTCTCTTAAATTTTATATGTATGAAATTCAAATCAGTCTGTCAGGAACCATTGTTGTAAGCATCAGCTGTGTCGTATCACAATAACTGTCATAATCTTTGTGCTGTTTCATTGCCGCTGTTCTTCGATTTCGCTCGTGTTTTGACCGCTATCTGGGCCTGTTGCCCTTAATTGGGAATTACATAGAAGAGCAATTCTACGAACATATGCGTGAGAAATACCTTATGAAGTCAACGGAACTCGACCAAATGGGTTTTCCTAGACCATGCGAGGGGAAACCAGGTAAAGCAGAGTTTCGGCATGAAGCTGCCCTTTCAGCTCCTCCTGACCCACGTACGGGCAACGAAAGAACCTGCGTTCGATGTAAAAAAGTCTATTTTGTTGATAGGGATGGAATGTACCTACGACACGAAGAGTGCGTCTATCACTGGGGCAAAAATTGGATGCGTCATGGTGGGTGTATAATAAACACTGTTCTACAATTGGTAGAGCAGTTGGACAATACAGGCATACCATATAGGTATTACGTTCGATTTGAAGAAGACGAGTACATATCGAGAATAGTACAGCAGTCGTATAGATATAGTTCGTATAGGTATATTCGACTATTAATTCATAGATGGCTCTATTTAAAGATAGCTTGCCGTAGAAGTTACTGCCAATTTGTTTCTACATCATTTTAAATTGCAGGCATTTTTCTATAGGATTCGATCACCACATATTATTCGTTGCTTATATAGGAGAGGAAGCGAATTTTCAGATAGAAATTAGGAAGGTAAATGCTGAATACAAAATTATGACATGAGAAATAGTGCAGTTCCTCATTGCCCACTTATTGCCCTTAAGTTCTGAGGTAAGTTTGTTTCATGCTAGGAAGTGCTTTCAGAAAGAAAAACAAGAATTTGGGTATTTTCGACTGAATTCTACGTAACACTCTTGAGTTACATCCAATAAGAATGGAACCGAATATTATAAGCACAACGATCTAAGTAACTTCTCCATGTTGCAAATAACGTTACAGTGAAAAGAAGCAATGTTCGTGAGCAACAGTACACATGTTGTGATGCTGAGAGCGGTTCTGACGGGTGCAGTGTGGCTAAGGGTCACGTATTTGATAATCCAATACTCAAAGAAGACGGGGGCTACATGACAACCCTGACTCCGGAGCCCGCGGCTGCAAACAATTTTAAGAAGGCACGTTTCATACCTATCATATATATCGGATTGTGCTTTCATAGAAGATTCAGTTACCTCAATTTTTTCTGTAATCCATGAGTGATGTTTAATGCAGATACTTAGATGGAGTGTAGAATAAATATCGCAATCGCTCCATTGAGCAATAACAAAAGTCACGCATGATTTCCGTTCATCCTTCATGAAAACTTAAGTATTTCGCAAACCCAAAAAAAAACGCTAAACAGTTTCTCAATTATTATCATTATCGTCTCCCATTGCGTCGCGTCCTGCTTAGGTGTACGCACTTGATTGTGAAATGATTTACACTACCCGAGGCACGGAACTTGCCCGTGTTTCGATGGTCGACATGAATCTTCGGACTATCTACGAAACAAAAGTGAAGCCTCGAAATCCTGTTCTTGATTACAACACTCGATTCAGTGGTCTTAAAATGGAGGACCTGGAATCAGTAACGACGGAATTACACGAGGTAAGCATTCACTACATATTTAACATGTATACAATCCTACTTCCCCGGATGTAATGTAGAAGGACTGATCAATAGATTAGATAGACGCTTTGTTTTATTATAAAACGTATAAAACGATATGCCAAGCCTGAGCACATCAGTTTCAACGTCTTTATAAATCACTTTGAAGTTTTAGTTTGTGCAACTAACACATTACGCTTTTGTTTCCTCTTGTACAGGTTCAGGCTGCCATGCTAGCCCTGGTCTCAGCAGACACGATCTTGATAGGACACAGCCTCGAATCTGATTTAAAAGCTCTCAAATTTATACATTCGACAGTGGTTGATACGTCACTTGTCTTCCCTCATAAGATGGGCCTACCCTATAAAAGAGCACTTAAAAATCTTCTAAAGGATTACTGCCAAAAGATTATTCAGGATGGAGGTACGATATAGAACGCTTAGGCATATCTTATCTATTGATCTTATAAATTAATTTAAATGACTGCCTTTGACGCCAAGTCGTAAACTCTAATTGGTTTCTCGCACGGACGAGCGAGCATGATATAATTGTACTCATTTTTTCTGTGTGATTTCTCACCGGATTACAGTGGACGGTCACGACAGTGCCGAGGATGCTAAGGCCTGTATGGAACTGATGCTGTATAAAGTAAAACAAGATCTCAAGTCGGAGTAAATCGTGCCTCTATATAAACTTTCTTGTTGTGTCCTATGTGATTACACGATCCTGTGAGCACTTTACCATCTCATCTTAATCAGACTATTTCAAGATTAAGTTATGGGAGTATCACTAAAAGAGGAACCGCTTTGCGAATTGTACGAACTACCGGACCCGCCAATAGTGGGAATCATCCTATAACAGACTGAGCGGCAACAAAAATCGTATCATTCTATGTACGACCTATCACTTAGGATGGGAAGACGCGCTGTTCGTATAGTTCTAACACTGTGCGTTTACGTTGATTACTTTTAAATCACATCCCAATACTGCTGGCTTTTCCCCACTTGCACATGCTGAAAAGTGCGTGCAAACATGCCGCTAACAAAACGTTAACTGAAAAGTAAACAGTAAAACAAAAATGTTACGGAGAAACAAAGGAAGAACAAACTAGTTGAATCTAAATATTGAGAAATTTGCATCAATTTATTGTTATACGATAACAGTGTGGCATTGAAAGTGAAGTGTACCTTTAGGTACTTTATTTCAATCACTTTACTTACGCGCTTCTTTGCTTCCTAGCTTATATGCGTATAATTTGTCTGTTCTTTTTTCACGACGAATTATTCAATTATGAATATTATAGTGGTAAGAATATCTTTGGTTGCGTGATTTGTTGTACAGATACACACGTAGAGATGATAAATGTACCGTATACAAATCCCCGACAGTTCATCATCCATCGCTGCTATAACACGTTATCATAAACCTGCGAGGAAGGACCGCGTTTCACGGGACGTCAATAGCGGAGATTCTACGTGGCTGCACTGGAGTGATTTATATATATCATTTGACCACTTAAAGATTTACTAATCAATAAAAAAAGTGTCAATAGACAGGGCTAAGAATAAGGGAGAAAATATATGCCAAAAAAAGTATACAGACATACACACACACACACACACAAACACAATAACACGCACACACACACACTAACAAATATATATGAAGGAAAAAAACAGCGAAAGAGCTCAGGTATCAAATACTTGCTACACTAAATGTCCATTGTTTTGTTGTATATTAGTATGTACACATATCATAGTTTATGCTAAGAACAACTAGTGCGCAAGCCTCTTGTGTCAAGACTATAGATATTTGAGAGTGAGTTAACCTGCTTAAAGTAGCAATAAAATAGCTAATATCTTAGCGGTTACGATAACGGCGCAGTTAGTTTTGTTGCTGAAAACAAGTGGAGAGTGGGAAGGAGATGCGAGTGAGATGAAAGACGCCACGAATGCACGGTAGGTAAAAATATTGTTTCGGTGAGATCGCCCCAACGGAATACTTATGGATCTGTCACCCACATTTCAAGCCTGCTGTGTTTGTTAAACTCTATCCCAATGCTACATTTGTTCCTCTCTGTTTTCCCCTTTGTTTATTAAAGAACTGTTCTTAAACACGAGGTGTTTAAGGTTGATATGAAATATTGTCAGATGTTATCTAAGAACCGAATTGAAAATTAATAGGGCTGCTTACCGAAAGTAGCAACAAGGTTGGCCTTTGTTGACATAATTCAATGACGTCCTGTTGTAATAGAAGCTTTTTATGTAAAATAACGTAGGCTAAAAAGCTTAATACGAAATCAGAATATATCGTCTTGTATATATGATGGCAAATATTTTATTTGCCGTCTCGCACTCGTCGACAGTCGAGCGAGACCCCCGCCGAACTGCATTGGTGGGTATATATCATGCACTACGCTTAGCAGAAACTTATGAGAAACAGCGACTAGTTAAGCAAATGTATTGAATTAAATAGACTTCTTTAACAACGATGAAAGATTACTACCATACCGCAAATCATCTAGTATCAGGATCAGCTAATACTGTTAATACATTACAAAACTGAAAAAAAAAAAGAGTGCCGACGCCAGACGAGCTAGGTTACTTTATCTGGACATTCTAAAATAGGTGTCGGGCAATTATAATTAAGACTAACTGGCGAACGGGCATTACCAGTTAGCACTGAATATATTTGGCTGAGAGCCAATGTATTAACCGTATCTTTTGCCTTGCGCCCTATATGCCTCAGCCGCGTTGATGTCCAACTAATTTGTCTAATTTTGACGCCCACGCCCTTTGCCATTATTTTCCGCACGGAAGCGAAATTGCGATGCGAATCTTGATGAACTATATGGTGTTAGGATCGGTAAGACCGTGTACGGATCTTACTCCAAAAAAAAAAACACTTGACAAGAGGCCATCGGTAGCCAAGCTTACTGCTATGCTGTTACATCACGTGAAAAAATGCGTAATATCTCATGATGCGTGAACAGTATCAGTAATTATATGACAGCTAATATGGCTATTGTTGGAAGGATTTAACAAGCGATCGTATAGTCATTATTATTAATACACATAAAGATGGAGTTGGGCATCGGTAGCTGCTCTGAGCGCAGCTTAAAACTGTATAAACATTATTAATTAAATTAGGAAACTGCCAACTTTGCCTATGGCTCATTGTGTAACGTGACTTGCTTAATAGTAGCTTCACGAAAAGTAGCAATAAAGTTGAAAAACCGCATTTTTTCGTGTGCAGGTTTAGCAGGATAAATCGAATAAAATGTGAGCTGCATAATAAGCAAGCTTATGGACAGTAAGAGCCCATGATAATAATCGTTGCAGTTTAATTTTCCACACTGTGTAAGTGGTAAAAAAAGAAGCCGTAACGTGAGTTCATGAAAGATGGCAGGGAGGGAGAAAGTACTTATTTCATTTTGCAAAACCGTATCAACCGTCTAAAGATGTGAGATTAAGCCAGTTTTACATCGGTAGTCAATCGTTTGGATGACTCCTTGTTTACCCAGATCAGTGATCGGTAATAGCGTATCAATCTGTAATCACTTGGTTGGTGACTTCAAAAGGTTGCTGGGTAGGAATCGTAGGCCCGCAAAAACGCTTGAGAGAAAAACCATCATGCTGTACAAAGTTGAGGTAGTCATGGGGTAGAAAGTGAGAAAAAGAGATGAATAAAGTGTGAAAGATGCCATTTGAAATAAAAAATAAGAAAAACTAAAAACAAACTAAATAAAAGATAACACAAAGTCGTCTGTTACCGCTATATATCATGGTGTTGTTATTTCGACACACACACACACGTATATATATATATATAATGAATGCTAGACAGGTACCATTTTTTCGTTCAATAGAATGTTTTAAGTTAAGGTATTGTTTATAAATGTGCAGTTCTACCAGAATTCATGCTGGCTTTAATGTATCTGCATTGAGTGAAGCTTTTTTAGCATTTAAAGCATGTTCTACCAATACAAAGTACTTCTTTAATAAAAAGTTAATAAATGCGTAAGTTTTGAAAAATCATATATGGACTCATTGTTGATTGAGGCTACAGTAAATGCCTATATGTTTAAGTCGATAGGATTTTCATTTATAATCGCTTCACGGTATGATCACACAGTCCGCGTTTTTGGTTTCTACAATACGATCTATGCAACTTATCGAATGCAAAAGGTTCTTTAAGTCAAACCAGCATATGTTCTATGGTAACTCTGTACCAAGCAGCACCAATCCTTGAAGACAATTTTTTCAAGAGCATTTAATATTAAATGGCATTGTACTGTATCAGTCTGTCTGAGCCTCACATTCTACTCTTCCAATAAGAAGGGTTTTCTCTTCTATTCTTGAAGCTGCACGTTAGAATTTTTCATATGGCATGCATTAGTCTCGAAATATTCCTTTATAATTATAAAAATACAACGATATAGGTGTCTTCCAATAGGGCGACACTAGTTGTCTTTACCTCTGCTCGTGTGCAATCGGTAGATTGCTTTTTATCAATAACACGGCTTCGTTTTAATTCGTATTCATTCCATTTGCGCTCTAAGATTACAACAATTAGACGTTCTAATTTATTCATTTGGATCAACCGTTGCACGGCGCACATTTATCGTACTAAGTAGTTCCTAGTTGCTTCATACGAAATCCCTTGAGTACGCATAAGAACTATATTTATTTCAGCGGTGAACTCCGCGCAGCTCGATAGTATCCGCTGTGCTATTTCTTCAGGGTCTAGGTGCGCGGTTGAGAAAGGGGATTGTGCTGGTTGGAGAGGGTATCCAAAGGGTTTGTTTTTGGGAGAGCCGCTAAATGAGAGGAGTGTCTCATTGAAAGCCAGCGACACGTCAGACGACGGGGCCCAACAAACAGTTCTCGCCAACGAACTCCTTTGTCTGGACTAAAGTTTGCTCGCAAAATCTAAATTGCGACACTCCATAAACTTGTGTAACTTAGAAACTTGTCAACAGAATACTTGGGTACCACCAGGGAATGTAAATTCTGAAACAATAAATTTGGGAACAGGAAAAATTGTGAGGATAACTTATTTATCCTGCGAAGGGAAACTACCGGTTTTAGATGGTACCAACGATCAGCAGGTAGTAATGCGACCACAACACGTTGGATAATTTGTAGAAATAGCACAATAGAAAGGGATTCACTTCAGCGGGCGTATGGACAAGTGTATCCAATTCAGATGACCGCTTCTGTCCATAGCTTCGGTTCAATCGGTATTTACAAAAGAGTAACAAGATTCGTCGTTCGCTACACGAAGATCTCAGCCGCTAATAGACTCGATGTATTTAAGCGTGTGTTCAAATTGTATGCAAGCTTCACAGTGTGATCGAAAGCCTACTGCAGCTTTTGCTAAGGAGTAAGTTAATTTCCAGATTGAATCATAATACCCATATATTGAAACAACCTCGGTTGATACATGAATGATTAATTCATAATATAACTATTTATCTAAGTTAGCGATAGTTCGTAAGGGATAAATTTTGAGTGACAGCATCGTAAAGTGGAAGCAATCGACAGGTTGATACGTTGTTTTAAAACCCTGTTTACTCTGGTTCTAATTTGCTTCGCAACTAACAGTTTCTGCCTTTTCTTCTCAGAACTCGAATCTTAGATTTTAAATTCTACAGAACATTACATTTTAAAATCACTATATTGAAAATAATGAGATCTTTTTAGGGCAAAACTAGAACCATGACAATTATTCTTGATTCTTATTCCTTCGCTCCACATTTTTTTGCAGGCAGATTATCATTTTGTCTTTTATCCATCAGTAGAATTGTAATACAAGATTTGAAGATATATTTAACTCGATTTTCACCTCGGATACTATTTCCGCCACTAGACACCTTAATGAGATAAAACTAAATAGTAAATATTCATCTGAAACTACTGTTTTACCATCGAGTGTACGAATAAGTTCCGTCATTCGCTACCTTTTTCGTCAGAAAATCTTGAAAGACTTGGGCACTGCTGCATTACTATACAGTAAAATGCAAGCCAAAACAAACTAGAGATGACATTATCAGACTGGTTTTCATATAGTACGACATGTCAATCAGAAACTTCAATCTAATCAGAATACGATTGCTGGGTATTCAGTGCTAATGAGCAGGCTCTGTTCGATAGGTCTGATCTTCAAGCTTCGTCTAAGTCCACCGATTGACGAACAACGACGAACAATTACTTCGTTGCAATGGGTCTTCTACCTGGAAGTCTGTCACTCGGAGGCGTTGTAGCCATTATATTCCTCGGCTACATCGGTAGTTCAATGTACACAATGTACAAAATTTATAACCCTGCTGAATGTACTGATGTTGATTCGAAAACCTGTCTGCAGCCCGCCTGGCGAAATAAAGGAGATCTAAAACATCAGGTACGGTAGTGATCAGGTGCAATCCGTTATGATCTGACGAACTTATCGCAAAATGTTCGGCAAATCTTATAATTGTTCAGTGAACCCCACAAATATTTTATGCCTAATTTGATTAAATTATCTAAAACTGTATTTAATAATTTGAAATTACCAGGTTCATAAATGTGAGCTTAATTTGTTTACCTATGGGAATGGATTGGGCTCTGCACGTAGTGTAAGGGTGTAGTATAATCAATATCAGAAAATATACGATGGATGATTTTATCATTAATTACTAAATAATTATGCGTGAAGCAAATTGCACAAATAATCATTAGAGTGCAGACAAAATTGGTAATAGTGCTACGCGAATGCAAGCTTTCGTTCCTATTTTTGCTGCTGCGTTCCTATTTAGGATGTTAGTTGTATACCGGAACGTTAACAAATTCTATATCAACATATATATACCTATGTATACATTCAGCAAAAGTAATTAGCACCGTTAGTATCGAAACAGACCAAATCAGCTCGGGTACGTTTCAAACAGTTCTTGTAATGTAAATAAGCACTAGTAATAATAGTTCCCAGGATTAGTACAATAAGTAGAGATTATTTTTGAGGAGAATATTTCAAGTACGTGTATAAGAATGAGTTATTGTTTGTAATGATGGACTGCTATTTATGAAGTTTTGTTATTCATTTAACTTGTACTCCATACGTATGTGTCTGTTCACATCGCGTGGGAGCGTTGATCTGACACTAGGACTGATTTTCTGATAACGCCTTGAATTTGCTCAGCTATAACCTAAGGAATTGTGTAACACTGAGTTCATTTAAACGAAAATATACACAACGGATCACTACTTTGTTATTATCGAATATATTTCACTAAAGGCTTATATAGTCGTTTTAAACACGGCCGATAACGCAATAAGAGTTTCTGCGCAAATCCAAAATCTAAGGCAAAGCAATAGTGTTCAAAATAAAATAATTACTTTAAAAATACTAGCAATGGTGAATCTTTGTAGTACAGGAAGCTGGACGGCTTACCTAAGAGTCTGATGACCTGCCTTATGATTACAGTTTTTTTAGCACTACAAACGTTTTTATCACGCAAAACTGCAAGTTGTCCACTGTATGGGCCATATGGGAAGTAGCCCACCTAGTTAACGATGAAGGCCTGTAAGGTGAATTATGTGCAAGATCTAGGTATGATTTTGTTTAGAGAATTAGAGTACATTGATCTCATGTATCACATGATATATTAGGCTTCTGGGAGATTATTAGCAGTTTCTGCTTATTGATTTTCCTCTTTAATTTTCCGCTTGCCCATACTAAATATCATTTATGTCTTTGCTCTTCAGTTGTATCGTCACTGTTTCGTGCCGATTACACTATTTTACCTCGAGCCACAGATAAGGGTACATTATGTGGAAGAAGAATAGCTTTTCTGGCATCTACTTTATTTCTCGCGTTTGCGGAAGTTAAAAAATAGCGATACAGTTTACGATATTGTTTCTTCTGTGATGGAGACCTTATGAGGTGTAGGCTTATATGTTAGGTGTCCTTATTCAAAGGTGGCTCAAGGCAGTCACAGATGAATTCGAAACATTAAAGTAAATAGGTTTTTTAAATCCGAGATGCCATTTTTTAAATTAGCATGCCTTTTTAAGTAATATCTTCAGTCTTAGATTATATATAATATACGTCATCCTTTATAATTTTTTGCCACCGGTAATACATAAAGTGAACATCGAATATGATATTATTTTTTGAAGAGATCTTTAAAGATTTACCATAAATGTATAGAAATTGTCATTTTCAACTATGAAGTCATAATTCTTTTTAGATGTATTTCTCTGCCATACATCTAAAATATAGACTGTATCGCTGGATACGAAGACTACATAATAGATTTTGGCGTCTGATTTACGCAAGAAAAGCAAGTTTCACTAAGACCGTTAACCTAAAGGTCGATTTTGTTTTTTTTTTTCAGTTAGTAATGGTTGTCACCACTGAAGAGACGGCATCACGCATTAAAATTGGAAAGCACCAAATAATCTTGAATGAGGCCGATTTTGACGTTACGCAGACTACTTCAGATTTGTAAGCATATTTAAAGGATATGCGAAAAAAACCTATTTTAAATATTAACTTTTTCGTAAAAGCATTACCACGGGACACTTTTTAGTTATCTAAAATTGCGAAAAATGTGTTGGTTCCAAGCTGTACTGTTAGTCTAATATACATGCATAGGTGGGTCAAAAAAGTATCGATGAGTCGTCCGCATTTTGTCGGCGAAAGGCCGTGTACAACCACGTTGACTTTCGGCCGGAATGCGTTGTTTGAGGAACGAAAATATCAACGCGTGTATCATGTTGTGTATTAAAATTTGAGTTTAGCGCTGACACATGGTATCAATGCCGTAAAAGGCTTATAAAGATGAGGCTATGGGCATAAGTAGGAATACCGTGATTGTGGCAGTGCTCGCTACTAAGCTAGTGCTGCATGTTAAATTTCCACGCTAAATCTATAATAATTTCTATATAGCACGTGAGGGAGCGGGGGGGGGGGTAATACAGAAGGGGAAATCAACGAAGTTATTAGCAAAGGCTTACTGTAGCGTGGTAATAAGGGTGAATGAAGGAGAAGTGACGTAATAATCCAAGAAACCAACATTGTATAGAGTATAAGTTCGTACCATTCTTCAGTTAGATTTCGATAAATAGAAAAACATTATATGAAAACGACTCCGCTTTCATTGCTTCGTCTGTTCGCCCGTACCGTACGAAAATTGTAATAGGTTAAGCGCGAGAAATTCCAGATCTAGTACTGGCCCAACAGCGAGTAAGGAGCGGCTGATACTGCCGTAGTCACTGGAGCTGATGTATACGTACGAATCAATACTGAATGCATAAGTGGTTTCGTGACGGAAAGAGGATTTTGAAAAGAACTCTTGTCCTGAGCTACCCGCTACGTCGAAAATGGACAGAAAAAGCAAAGCAGCGTAAGCCATAGGATAATCGAATAATCATCAAGCGGTTCGTAGAAGAGTTAGACGTTTCACACGAGTTATTCGCGAAAAAATTTGAAAGCGAAAAAGTATGAACTGTACCAAACACTTTCTTTTCACCGTATACTTTTCGAATTTTACATTATAATTTTAGCAGTACTTCCACTGTCATTAGGAAGTACTGCCAAGATGTTTTTAGAAGAATGTGTAATGCTATCCGCCGAAATAGATGTTAACTACAGATCTAAGGTTGTGCCGTCTTCATTGCTACAAAGTTCCGGCTCACACGTGACTACTTTAAAGTTTTCTCCAAGAGAACTCGCTATCTGTATTAACTAGCTACCATATTCCATAGACCTAATCTCAAGTGGTGGTCTCATCTTTTCAAAGCTCAAGAGATAACTGGAAGGAAAAGTTTGGAAACGATTAATAAACCCGAGAAAAAACGAGGATATAGCTGAAGTCTATTCACGCGATGGGGTTTGAGAGCAGCTTCAACGATTGAAAGAAAACAGCACACACGTGTCATAAACCTGGTAGACGTTACTTCGACGGCAACAACTGGGATTAGAACTGAGCAGTGCGTACAGAGCCATATTTTCGATGCCTTTTTGTTTACGAAGTAGTATCATTGCTTGTGATTTCCGTTCAATTGGTCCGACAGTGAACTCTGTTTGACTCTGTTTGGCTCTGTTTTGGAACTAATGCTACGGTAAGTCGGCCTGGCCGACTCTAACTGCGAACGTCACGGAACGTCGCCGAAAATCAATCCAAACCTGGAAATAAAGAGCAATCCACGTTTTAGTTAATGCAATTATCGATAACTGTTTAATCTAAATCGTATAGAGTGAGATATATTAGAGACATGAAATAGGCCCATAGTTGAGCAAAAATTAGGTTTACATGTAAAACCTATCCTACTTGAAGAATTTAACAATTTTTTTTTGCATGCATGGAACTTCCGTTTTAACGGTTAGTTTATAACCTCCATAGTCCTATATTTTGCGTTTTACTTCGAGTACTGCTGTTAAGCACGCTTCGGACAGAAAAGTTTTTTTTAATAATCATCTTATAGCCTCTTAAGTCTCCAACAAACCGTTTTTACATCTAAGTTTTATAAGTTTTATCTTCTAAAATCTCGCATAGTATCGATTAGAACGCGAGTCTATTTTGCATTCAGATGGGTCGCACTTGCGAAGAGGTGATTTACTGGAGATGTTTTCCGTATTCTAGGATTTTAAAGAGTTTTGATGTACCGCTTTCGGTGAGACGGAATGGCAGCCTCTACCTTCACGTATTTCTTGACTCGCGGACACCTTCTGCTGCTGCCAAGGAGCCTCTAGATCTGATCTCTTCATCGACAGCTACCGCGCATTCTGTTCGACTCTCACGGTATGCAGTGCCAAAGCCTGAAGCTGTATCCCTTATTGGAGGAAATGGCAAAGAACCACTCAGTGATGAAGAAAGGTCGAAGGCCGTAAGGAAACGAAGAAAGGCGTCAATGGGTTCACAGGTAGACGCCTTGGATAGTGTTATCATCCACGCACTATCCACGAAAAGTATAGTGCAAGAGGTGTCCTTGCAAATTTGTGTTGTTTAGACAACGTGTTTTTGATCAACTACTACATAAAGCAGCGAAATTATCTCACGTTTTTGTTATTAGTAAGACTTATTCTGATAATTACGTTCGAATGTCAGTTAATGAGTCGAAGGAATATGTTTCCAAGTTATACGCGCCCATTTATCCATAATATAAGTTTTATGTACTTATATATATCATACAACCAATTTATGCTTACATTTCAACCGCTGCTTTGTGACTTTTAGGAGGAGTTAGAACGACCATATACGCATCTGCCATCAACACTAACTGTATGCCTTATGGCAACTCCGCACTCGATGCCGATCAATTCACTGTTTTCTGAAATAATTCCACTTCTAAAGTTGACCCATCAAAACAAATACGTACCGATCGCGTACGTCAACACGGCCGCTGTTATGAACAGAGATCTCGTGGCAAGTAAAAATCTATGAGGTTTCAAATATATCCATAAAAATACATTGTTACTTCGTCGAGTCAATTGATCGACTTTAATTTGAGTTAGGTGCCTTAAATTTTGTTTTAAATATTACTATAGATGTTTGTACAAGGCTCTGAAGCTTCAACTTCTGGGCTTTCTTGCGCGAACTTTACTGTTTCTTCCACAGCTTCCTTCGTTTTCTTTCTATATTATTTAATTTGTACTCATTGACTAAATTAAACTTTAGATGATAACTTTTCCTTTCCTCGATCCGATTTTTATTTTCTTTGTAATTAGTCACTGCATCTTTAGAACGATATCTACTCGGATCCGATATGAAGTGCCTTCTATATCTGTAGGTTTTTATTTCAAGCAGCAAAGGATAGCTTTTTTCTTATAGTCTCAGGCGCCTCTTCTCTCTCATAGCGTCATATACCACAAAGTTCATACCAATAACTGGTTTGCCAGGTGTACCAAATTGTTTATTTCTTTTAACAGATACATCCTACTGTTTTATCATATTAAAAGATTCATAAAGTTGCCCTTGATTAATCGCGCCATCACCACATATAGTCACACAAACATTGTCGGTTTTATTATATTTAGCAGCAAACGATGGTCCTGTTCCTATTGTAATTTTAGCCCCTTCTATTCCATGTCTACCAAAAAACCCTTTGCTGGATCAAACATATGCATAGAACCGTTTTTTCCCTTTCGAGCACCCAGTAGCTCTTCCAAAAAGTTCCGCCATAACGTATTTAGGCTTACCTCCCTATAACTAGCTATAACAGCATCGCTATATAGAAATAATAATATAAGTTATCGATGTAAAAGAAAGGTCATAGGGATGGGAGGGCGGATGAAGAGATCGAAAACATGGACCCAGTTTAGTACTTAATATATATAGGGTTAATGAGGGCATGTTCATTTATAATGCTTTACTGGAAAAGATTTAAAAAATGTGATAATATAGTTTTTAGCCATTAGTTTTCTCACATGCCTTTTAAATCTCTTTCGGATCAAACGTTGATAATCATTGCTCCAAGCAAATTTGTTTTATTCCAAAAATATTTTAAATGATTTTATCATAAGATACTAAAGCTATTTAATGGCTTAGTCAAAAGAATCGATTTTTTGTAGAGACTAGCCCTTCAAATATAGAGTTGCCCGTCTTGGCCAATAGTCAAATTAATATAATAGAAGCGGTTACCGAAATAGGCAGGAATGATTTTTCTTTTTCGTTTGATGCTAGATTCTTTTTTAAAAACCCTGCTGTTGGTTTTAGCAATAAAACGGTATTTTCTACGGTGCAAAACATGGTAGGCTCTAATGACAATTGGCACAGTCCAGCGATCAACTGTAATACGTTCTTCATACATGGAGTAGCACATGATGCACGAATCAACCTAGTTAAAGATTTAAAAGAGGGAATAAGAAGCAAATTGAATCATCCAATCGTCCTGTCTACCTTGTAATTGTGACTTTCAGCATATAACACCGTCAACATCGACTTTTGGAATGAAGGTTTCCTTCAATCAGATAACGGTTGGAAAACTTAAGTTCATCTCCGTTGTTAAAGAGGCACTCAACAACATGGAACAGTTTGGTATCTCTGAACAGGTAAGCTGAACTATTTCGAATCTTAACTGGGGTCATTCTGTTGCGAATGGAAGCCGCGGGGAGCGACTGCGGGGACTCAGGATGCTCCTATAATTGCTACTTATATGATGCTTTAACAACCGAAGCAGACAGACATTAGGAAAAATGCTTTATAATGTTCTTTGATGCAAGAATGCGACATCCACCGTAATTATAGGTAGGCTAACGTTATCGATATTGAAATACAACATGTTTATAAAGTACAGCATTGTATTAATGTATTGAATACAACAGATTACTATATAATAATGCTTTTTCAATTATAGCTTTAATTTTACATTAGCATTTTGCTGTACGCATAGTACATACTAATGACTGTAGAAAGACTGTGTGGTTCTGACTTAAAAAAAAATTGGTGCTTGTCAACTATTACAGGATACGGATGGCGTGAAAACCATCTTCTTTGACACCTCCCTAGTACTTCTGCTTACAACAGTTCTTGTCTCCGCACTACACGTAAGTGTGAGGTAGAGCATACTCCTATTAAATCTATTCAAACGCAAACTAAGAGCAGTTATGGATGTGTTCTATAACTGAGCAGTTGTGCCATCGACTGGATGTAGACTTATGCGGTTCTAAATACAACTTTGCTTGATTCGGTAACAAAGCAAAAAAACCGTATTCTCCTTCTGTAAACGTTTAATTTTTTGTTTGTATTGTAAATGGTTTAAAAAACATGCTTAAAAGAGAGAGAGAGAGAGAGAGAGAGAGAGAGAGAGAACTCCAATAGTAATGTGCGGAGTTTATGTTAGGAATAGATCTTCATTTGAATATAGTGTGCCAACAGAATTAGCTTGTAGCCGATACGCCGCGTTCTGCCTAGCAAAACCTATTAATATTTGCACGTTTCTTTTGTAAATATTTTAGATGATCTTTGATGTAATGGCATTTAAAAACGACGTGTCTTTTTGGCGAAATATTGATAACTTTGAGGGCATCTCAGTGCGAGCTATCGGATGGCGAGCGCTATCGCAGGTATGATATATTCTGGTGTAACAAATAGATTCACTATTGATTTTCCAGGCGTACGTCACGGCACTGTTAGTTAAATGTTTCGTCGTTTGTCTAAAGCTTTTACTACGGTTGATACGTGAACTAAATCGTTTTTTAATGACACTAAAATTATGCTGCAAAAATGCTAATGTATCGTGCGCTGTTTTCTACATATTTCTATGTCCGCATTATAGATTGTCATTCTTCTGTATCTGTACGACAATGACACGTCGAGGCTGGTTCTTCTGTCAAACCTTGTTTCGACTGCTATCGAGTTATGGAAATTGGCTAAAGCAATGAAGGTTTCGATCTGTTGGAAGAAAATTCTGCCAGTCGGCTTTAAGGTAAGGTGTCAATATGATATGAAGGCAATTGTCTAATCACTGTACCATTTAGGTAGATTAGAGATTTTAAGTCAATTGAAAAAAAAAACAAAAACATTTAGCCTCGCTTACTAGTTCTATCTGTTTGTTTCAGTTCGGTAGTTCCAGTGAGGCAGAGCAGAAAACTGATGAAATCGATTCTCAAGGAATGAAGCTTCTTTCGTATATATTATTGCCACTTTCCATCGGTGGAGCGATATACAGCTTGTATTACCAGCCACATAAGAGGTTAGTGTAAATGCGTTCGATTTAGATCTGCATTTTTTTATACATTACCTTTCCATGCTAGAAGCCCGTTAGGCTCCTAATTTTTAGTAAAGCCTTCAAAACAAATAAAGAAAATTAATAATATGTTGAAAAAGAACGCGAAGAGGCATGAGCTTAGCAGGTATGCCCAAAATATGTAATTTTTAATTGTAATATCTACTATTGATGCTAAGATATGCTTGTTGCCTATTATTTTACTAAAAGATGCTTCCACTATTATTATGGGGGTTTCAGCTGGTATTCATGGAGTATAGCATCATTGGCTAATGGCGTCTATGCGTTTGGCTTTTTGTTGATGCTACCACAGCTGTTTCTCAACTACCGACTCAAATCGGTTGCCCACCTCCCATGGAGGGTAAGTGAAACGGACTTTATCTGACATGTTCCTTAGTTCGTCTCTTCGATCCCTTGACACATCCACTTGCCAGAGAGGATACTCACAATGAAATATAACACATAATAATGATTTATCTGTTTTCTGCGAGTTGCTTCTAACACCTCTAGAGTCCCGAGTGATCTAATATATTTTACTCTAGGACGATTTTAAACTAGTAATTGAAAGTTGTTGTTATTGTAAAATTAATTTATTCGTAAGCTCCGCTCACGTGTTTTCAGGTATTTATGTATAAGGCGTTCAACACCTTCATCGACGATCTGTTCGCTTTTATTATACACATGCCGACAGCCCATCGCGTCGCCTGTTTCCGTGATGACGCTGTTTTCCTCATATTCCTTTATCAACGATGGTATGTCCCGTTAGGTGAAAAGCGTCCATTTAATGATTATCTCTTATATAGAGTAGTTTAGATTTTCAAATCCGAACATAATTCAAACGGTTAGTAAGGCAACAAATGTATAACGCCTCGAAAAACAGGCCGGCTTTTTTATTAGGGAGTATTTAACTTTATATCTAATATATAGAACTTGCTTTAGACCACAAATAACGAAAAGCATGGGTGAAAACAAAAAAAAACTCGATACATAGCGTGACTTTTTGTTAACCAACATTTTTGTAATTGTTCCTTGAACCGATCCTGTTTCTCCTTTAGGCTGTACCCAGTAGACAAGACTCGAGTTAATGAATTTGGCATGTCCTACGCTATAGACGAGACGTCGGCAAAATGTTCGCCGAAAAAAAATGTAGAAGAATCAAAAAAGAGTAGATAATAGCTGGATAAGGGAAACTATTGTTATTACAAGATGAGCAAAGGGTGCGTTACTCTGGATAAACTCATCGGCAATGCCTTGAGAATCTATACAAATAATGTAATATTTCGTTGAAAGAAAATTGCAAAGAAGAAAATCCGCAAAAGCATGTATGATTAAATGGTTCTGTACTGCTCGTGTGGTTTCTTCACAGCATCGTGTGTATATTCTCTGCACATTTTATTCCCCTGCACTTTTTAGGGGTTTCTGTCATTCTTGTTTATAGATATAAATATACGGATATCATGCATTTTTTTATTGTGTTTACTAGAATAAGCTTTTATGATAAATAGGTTTAATTCACGACTTACCGAGAGAAGGCATGAAAGACGTTAAAAATTAGTGCAGGATTAAGGTATTAAAAAAGCGACGCAGTACAACAAAACGAGAAAAAAGCTTGGCCAGTTTGAACTAAACTGTCGTCATATGGGGTAATATTTGTCACCAGAAAAATACGCTGCACATTGCTAAACATTAAATGCAATTTTTTGATAATGTCGTGCTGCAGAAATTACGAAATTTATCCAACTCTCAGAATAAGGTCATCTGTTTCGGAAAGAGGGCTTATTGAAAGTGTCATGACACTTGTGAGCGGCACGATTGAAGAACGGTTACTGAAGAAATGAGAACAGACAAATAAAGCGCCTTACGAATTTCTTTTACGATCATTTTTGGTGATTTTTATTCGATTCGCTGATGACTATTCACACATAGTTCTTACGACGACTTGTGTATTCGACTCATGTTATTTTCTTTGTCTTTCATGAAGAAATTCCGTGGCACTAGTGAATTGTTTGTGTGAATGCACCGCTGTCGTTTTTACAGGTTCTATTTTTACCTCATTCGCACAATAATAAACTAAATGTCGCCGGATGAATTTCAGGATTTGATTGAGACATTTGTCGATGAAGCTATATACAATGATCTACACAATAGAGGTAGAGAAGGTGTGGCGAAGGCATAGAATCCCAGCCCAAGTTTAAACTTTGTTATACAAAAGAACTGAATTACATATTTTCTTTCTTAGCTAAAATCGAAACTGATTATGAATTTTTTTTACAATTTCACAAATCGTGGTGTAAATCCAAGTAATTGCGACATCATTAATCATCTATTATTTACCCCATTAGCTATTTCTACTAGTAAGCAGAATTTATGCATTAAATAGCAACTGTTCTCTATCAAGAGACAGCCAATACGCAAGATCAAGTTACCAGTTGTTAGAATAATAGAAATTGTATAATCCCGGGCGGTACCACTATAAGCAAGAAAAACAAATCTGATACAAAACAGAAACCTCCAAAACTTCAGTCACTATGTTCGTTCGGCCCAATTATATGTTAAATTACCACTGTTTTTCATTACCCTTATGTTATTATTACCTAATTATGTCATCCTATTTTACCTTGTTTTTCTTTTCGCTTCCAAAGAAGTAACTTAACAACTATGGTACTATTACTGTACATAATGTTTATGGAATAGATATTGATTGTCGTGGACAACGCGCATACTTTTACCCCTAAACTTTTGTGAAGGTTACCTACTGAACGAGAACATTACCCCGATACGCCACGTCCCCAGTCCCACAATAGACGCCTCTTCTATGCAAACACTTGGTGACATGTGATAAAATAAAATTCATAACACTCTAGCTTCACTGAGCCAAAGAGCCATCATATGTTTCCGGGCCACGCATCGTCATCAGGCTAGCATTGCCGATAATGGCGGATCATATTGTTCATGCGAGTCGTATTGTATGAGCACTTGAAACACCGATAATTTCTTGACGAAGGTGGGGTCTGGTCCTCCTGTCGACGTATCAAAAAACGACAGTGCTTTTTTCGTCCAGCCTCAACGAGGATTACGTCTTCCTCAAGGGATACGGACATATCGCCGTTAACGTCTCCAGTGTCACGATCGCCACCTTCACCTCGACGGGCACCGCCTCGGAAGCGGTTGTTAGCAAGCATATTCTCTATCTCTTTCCGAATTGAATCTTCGACATCCTTGGATACCCCAAGGGACCCCACACCTCCAGCGTCACTGTTACGGCGCGCATTTGTGCTAGCCTTGGCTGCAGTTGCGTCGTCGTTCTCAACACCATCAGTGGAAGGCAGAATAACGTTACTCGTGACAATGTTTTCATCTTCCCGTTCCTTGGCATCACTTTCATTATCCTCCTCACTGTGCAGGTTTACAGGCTTGCTGATACCCTGTGGAGATTAGATGCAAATAGATGGAGGGCAGATGTAAAAAGAAGCGATTCTTTTTTACATATCTTACTCTCAAAGGAACATTAGATCATCAACATTTAAACGATGTCCGTGGCTCAAATGGTATTAGGACTTGTCTTCGAAGAGAGTCTTTGGGCTGTAATGTTTGCATTTCACGCGCACACTCATGTCATTGATATGTATAAGCGTCATCTATTTGAGTTATATGAACACTTGTTACTGGCGGCTAATGTTCGAAACTATTGCTGGGCTTGTGAAGCCCTCACAAAGAAAAAATAGTATAAGGGAATATTTGAACGAAGTTGCGTCAGAAATACATCAAGGGAGAGCTGCACACTATGTAAAAGCACTTCAGATATATACCTCTTTTTTAGGTGTATCCGGAACCTGCCCGGTAGATTCAATAAGAAAGTCCGCTTTGGGCCGCCTACAGAAACATATATTTTAGTATTAATATTTAACACGATCAGCAATATTATAAATAACGATTACATTATGCAGATCTTTAGTTGTAAAATATGTATTGCAAAAAAAGTTCTTCATAGTTTAATCACGCATACCGTCATTGAACTTGAAACGTTTAGTTTTATTTGATGTACTTTGACCTTTTTGCGTTACCATAGTAGACAAAAAATTAGAAATATAACTAGTGATTATTTATAAATGTTATGTGCAACAGCACTAAGACTTCACAAAATTAAGTACGGTACATGCCCAACACCATTGCAAAAATTTGGGCGTAGTCTGACAGAATAATAGTTTTTTCTTGGTATCAATGAAAGATGGTTATCCTAAAGCATCTCCAAACGAATCCTTGTCATAAATACCAACCTGCCCCGTTGAAGTTTGCGTGGGCTCTGCTCTGGACTGTCTGTGTTGTCCTTGTCTAGCGTATTTCCGAACGACATTAATACGCAGGGCCCATCGTCTTCGGATCCATCCGAATCATCAGATCTTGGAAAAGGGCTTTTGTTGGAATCATCGCCAGGGGAATTTTCTTGTTGATTCTGCCCCAAAGCTGAGTCCACGTCCCCGCCCTTCGGCCCCGAAGAAACGCCTAGCTCGCTTTCTTTAATTGGCAAGGACTTACTCTGCAAAATACGTTTTATCTTCAGCCATACAGAATACGTTGACTTATTAGCATTGTTCGATGCATCAAAAGGAAAAATTAGCCGAGCAATAAACATAATGAGCAGTCACTATGAAATTCTGTCGTTGCAAGCTTGCAGCTGGTGAAGGCAAGTGAAGTCACATACAATTTCCCATTTTGCAAAGCGGATGTACATACATATGACTCATATGATTACAAGAATGAAATGGTGTACAGTCATCATGATTGACAGCAGAAAACCACTAGAGCGAATCATTTTACCTACATATCCAACATGCATGAATACACTCAACTTCGTAAAGTTTAGCGAATTTTGATTTTTACTGAATAATAAAATTATTGCAAGTTCTATTACGTACCTTTTTAGTTTTGGGTTCCTCGTTAGCCGTCTTGTCCTGGCCCTGAATCAGCGAGTCAAACAGATCCGCGGCGCTGGGGGGCGGGTGGTTTTTCCCGAAGGTCCGTTTTCTACCCCGAGTAGCCTTTGCCCGGTCCGCCATTCGATGCCGTTAAACTGAGGCCCAAAAAGAAAAATTGACAAACACATGAATGTATGTAAATATGTGGAAGATATGATTTTTTCGCAAAAATGTGCGTAGTTAAGCAGATCTTAGTTCAATAGGTCTAAAAAAACAAAATAACTTATTTTTTCTATCAAAATGCTAAAGCAAACATTGCCAGTGGTTTCGAATCATTCATCTTCTCGGCTACCTTTTTGTAGTTGTTTTAAAGGAACAATGACAACACGATGACTAAGTATCTCTTTTTGATAAATTTCACCGTTAACGGTGGTCGTTCATAGGTGAGCCCCTTTAATTTATGCTTAATTTTGGTTTTTTTTCCTTCATAAAAAGCAGCTATTGTAAACTTCACTAAACGAGTACGTGAAAAAAGTAAAATAACGATTATACTCTTAGACAATTTGGACATACGCAGCTCAGTGCACTAGAAGGAACCTCATATTACATGCAGGAAATCTCATGATTTATACTAATGTTGTTAATTGTGAAATTTGAACATAATATTTCAAGAGTCAATTACTAATATTAGAAAATACTTGTATCAAGGTCAATCAAGAAACTGTATCAAACCAGATTTAAGCCTTATGGAACATACTCTGCCGAAAAATGTCTCTAAGTATTGGCAAATAAATCGAATGTGCACAAATTTCTATTGCTAACGATAACTACGTGACACAAAAACGTTCTTAAGTTTCGTCTCAGTACAAATCGTCCTATTTCATCCCAAACTACCGTATCACTTTCAGTTGTCTGGGGACTCACCCACGGCAGTTATTTCTTTTAAACCCCCACGAACGACACACTATGAAGCGAACTACTATTTATTACTTGTTAACTAGAAATTGAAGCGAATACAAAGGCGGACTTACATATTGACTCTTCGGTGGCGGCCTTTAATGTTTTCATCAGAGATCACTATCGATTAGTTGTGCTAACCAATCGCGGGCTAAGCGTTCTGTGCAATCAACAACGACAAAACAGTGATAGTCGGTAATACTTCAAAACTGCAACTTCACTTGCTTGATGTTACAGTCAGCTTATCGGATTAAATAGTGTCTTTGAATTTGAGAAAAACAGCTCGTTCTAACAAGGTACTATTTTTTTATCAGTTATCTTTTCCAAGATGGCGCCATCCAGTTTGCGATACCAACTGCTAGCTTCACTCTCGCCACTATGAATCTCTTTCGTACTCGGCGGTTATGTGTCAGTTCCGTTCGAGGTAAAATTTGCTATTTGCTAGCAAAACATGATGTATTTATTTTTAGGGCTACAAAAGACAATTTTCTTAAATTGGTTTGCTTTGGGATTCCATAACCAGTCTAGCTAGTAGAAATAGCTGTTTCGATAACGTCTGTACGTGTGGCGTATATTTGGTTTCTCTGGTTGGCGTACAGAGGTATTTATTACAACCACTTATTTTAGTTTTGAGTTAACATAGCCTTGTTATCTTTATTTATTTACTAGGATCTGGAAAGAATTACCACTAACGAGATGCATACAAGATTGATGGATGCGGAATATGATATACTCCTTTCTATTATATAAGTTCAATAAAAAGTTTTATATATAAATAGAAGCGAAAAAAAATTATTGTTATTAGAATTTTGATACAAGAAACGTAAAAAGATTCTACAATGCGGCCCACTTATATTCACTCAAGGGGCGATATCTAAACAACCCCAATCAAATGATGAATCAATTGCACAACTGATAAAAGCAAAAAGAGTGACTGTAGTCGTCTGTGGTGGTACGGACAGATCCAGAGATCTAGCAAAATTTGGGTCGAACGAATGACTCTCTCTTGTCAACAATCTCGAGTAGAATCAATAGATCTAAGTGATAACATTCTTCACTTACATAGATTCAATCACAAGAATGAATATATGTCTCTACAGGTATAACACTTGCACTTCGAAGAGTCGATAGGCTGGTAGATAAACTTTTGGGTCCGAAATCACCCAGTTTAACAGGACATGCTCAAATCCAATCATTGAAACGACTTCTAGTCATCGGATTTAGTTCTTATCGAAAATATAATTAGTAATTCTCTTTTAACTTTGAGCCCGTTTTAAAACTGGGTTGGGTGACTGTAATTCCATGTTAAAGTCCGCAAATTTTACAGCATCCACATTGTTCAGACCAATATCATAATTATATATGAAATGAACTAATTTTTTACACCATTTTGTGCAGAAAGTGAGATGTATAAGGGGCTCGGTGCATGAGTTATACGCCTTGTGTGTACGCATGTACAGACGATTTATTACCTTTTTTTTTTTTGCAATCACATGCAAGCTTTCACTTTTAATACGATTTCTTCACAATCAGCAAAATTACCAGTTGCAAAAATGCTTAGTAAATTCGATTTCAAAATAATTCATTTTTTCTTTTTAACACAAATTCACAAACATGTCATCTGACAATGTATCTGTACGAAAAAAAAGAAACTTGTGCATGATAAAAGACTTGAAACGGACCATTACACTCGGCAGTTAGGGACCTTGTTCTGTAACTCTATTAAATTAATCCTCCTAATTTAAACAAATTTTAAGACTTAGGCGCCAATTAAAATCTCAGGCTGTCAGACCAGAGGCACCACTGAAGGCCATGAAGGTACACAAAGAATGCAATAACTAATAATGGTTATTGATATGTATACAAATTAATTCGAAGAAAAATCTAGTTTTTCTTCTTAAAAGCATTTCAGGTTCGTAAAATCCCTGACATGAACATAAGATGTTCATGTCAGGGATTCATGAAAGACTAAACATAACGACAGGACTTCCTCGACTTCTCTGTAATTTGTGTTTTACAGATGAAATCAAGCCTCCTCTATTAAGGTTGCTAATACCTCCGAAATATATTAAACACCTGCAGCAAAATAATGGCAATAAATAACCAGGTAAGCCGGCAGCTTAGAATTTATCGAAAACTTAAAATAATTTAACTATGAATATAAAATACCTATCTTGAAAGCTGCTAGAATAAATAAAAAATAAATCATAATATTCAAAAGATACAATGATTTTTCTTATTTATTTAGAAATCAAGTGCTTTGCTGCCACCAGATGTCTGGCAACTCATCGTTAGAGCCGGAGCTGGACCACCAGGGCTCCCCAAATCGGGAGGCATATGAAGTCGTTCAATGGCGAAACGTCGCCCAGTCTGGTGGAAAATGTACTCTGTCGACTCAGGCCGGTGGCTAGTTACTGAATTGATTTCCGCGAACTTATCTAAGGAAAGTAGTCCGTGATAGTTTTTATATAACGGATTGGTTTGTCGTTCAGCGCTTGAAAAAGCCACCAGCGAGATAGCGCAGTCTGCCATTGCAAAAAGCCGACGAAAAGAATCGTCGTCTAGACAAGCTGGCACCGACACCCAACACACGACGTTCTCATTACGCGCCAAGACCCTAAGGCTACGCAGGAACTTATGGTCTACGAGCAACCCAACGGTTACGGCCACCCGGAGAACTTTGCCTTTTGATATGTTTGAAGCCACTAAACATAAAATTTCTGCTGGTGTTTTCGTGACCGCGTTACAGGAATGAACATCGGCTCCCTCTAATTCCTCGGGCCGGATAGGTAGGCCATAATCAAATACATGGTTTGTCTCAGCTTCTGGAAGGCTTTCGACTTCAAGTAAACGCTCGTAACGAAAGGCAATCTTCATCTTGTCCGTAATGCCTTGTGGCTTAGCATTGGATCGCTCGTAGGCGACTTTGCGCGGTAACTCTTCAAACCTCAGGGTTGATTCCCCATTAATAACAAATATTCTCTGTCCGTGGGCAATGCCTTCAGCTACAAAAGCTTTCATTAAATGGCGCCCGTATACATTGTGAGTATCCTCGGCGAGAAGTAGAGTTGATCCTAAAGGAATACCGCCTCCTAATAGAGGATCAAGTTGAGGAATGCCAGTGGAAGTTGTAGGCACTGTGCCCGGTCGAACTCCAGCCAAGACATTCGGAAAGGAGCGTCTTTGGAAACTCATAGCTCCTGAGTTTCAATCAGCGTATAAGCAGCACCACACGGCACACATAAGCACCAGATTGCCTTTGCCGCCTTTTTCATTGGGTCCAACGTATTCTACTTGTTAATCGTAAAATCTATTATTGCATATCGGTTTTCGGTTTGTTTGACATGGTACCACTCGGCTATGCACTGTTATTCATGCTCAAGCTGAGCGACGAATGAGGTCTCATGTCGTTACGACAGCATCGACTAATGGCAGTCCCTTCGAACAAGCAGATAGGGTTAAATAAGGGTGCCTGTATACGCACGTATCTTGAGTTAATTTCACGAAACAGGTAACAAAGGATTACTTGTCACACAAAGAAAATGAACATACGCGAAGTCTGATTTGAATTCATCAGCCGCGCTAGCAGGTAATGTGATTTCCAGAGCTCACAAGCAGACAGTCGTACCGGAAATAAGTTGTGCGGGCTGGACTGTTTACTTTAACAGGATTCAAGGGCATGCGAAAGTTCCAACTTCTTATACAGAATTTATTTTAGGTGCCGTTGTACAGCTTTTGACGGGTATTCCTATAAATGTATATCTAAATCTTTAATCTCTAGTAAAGTCGTGTGAACAGCGTATATACTACTTCAGTTTGAAAATTGCCGCCACTAGGTGTGAAGCACCATCTTGTTTTGATGAGGGAGTACTCTCCCTCACTGCAGGGTTTAGCATTTATCTATATAACGAGCGTATCGGTGTTAGTGAAAAAAGCGTTGAATGTTGCAGTTGTTCTATTTTGCATGGCTTTTGTGTGAACTCCTTCATTCGTCATCGCTCTAAGCATTGTTTTTGTAGAAGGGAGTTTTTTTCTTCGTTCATTAGCAGCTAGCTGTGCCAATTTGTCACCATGGCTGATAAATTAGATCGGCTCTATAAACTGTACGACGATCTTGCCAAGGCAGAAAAGGAGGGAAAACTTACCGAAAACTCAGCCATCTACGAGACCATTATCTCCAGAGCCGCTACTGGTGACTCACAGGTACGCACATAGTGACAGCAGGGTTTTTAACGTGACCAACTTGAGCTCATCTGAATTCAAAATATAAAGAGCACAGAGTTATAATCCGTAAGTATAATGCATGCATCAATGTTGTGTAGGTCTGATCCGCAGAGGTATGATTTGGGATTAGTCCTGCTTTTTGCGTTAGTAATAGTAAAGCATGCTTACTTTCCATGGGAAATAATACGTTAAATAATACGCATCACCAGTCAACACTCGTGTCCAACTGCAGTTCGACCGGCAAATTTTAACGGAAATAACTTATCGTTAGAATGTAAATTTCGTTTGTAAAGTTCGATCCAAAGTTTTGGGTTGAATTCGGTCTAAGCTTAGAATTGTTTATTAGAAAGATTCAATTTAATGTGATTGACTGGATCACCTGAACGCTTACATGATAATAATAATTTTTGTTTAGACATTTCGTTTTATTTGTACGATTTTTACAATTCACGAGTTAGATCAGTTTATACTATCAGTCCAATAAAAATCGAGTGCCTACGGTTTCAAGTTCTTATTTTTAAGATTTTGCAGTTTTTTTGTTTAATGAAACGGTTTAGTATTTTCTAAGCTCATTATTTCTATTAACAACCTTTATTGTTATTAGACCATGCTACAATTTCTTTTAAATTTCATAAATAACTCAAGTACTTTGTCTGAATAGAAGAAGGCTTACTATATGCTTTAGTCTGAGTATATTTATGGACTCATTGCAAAACACATTACTATTACCTTTGAATTTTAGGAAAAGCGATTAGTGTCGCAGTTTATTGCCAAATTTTTCAAGCATTTTCCGACTTTAGAAATCCGCGCGGTAGAAGCTCAGATCGAATTATGTGATGACGCCGATATTAACGTTAGAAAGCAAGCAATTCACGATCTTCCCTCGTTTTGTGCGAAGGGAGCAGACGATCCTTACATATCAAGGTAAATGAGAAAATATTATAATTCGTATAAATTACATATATTATTCTTGGTTAAGTAACTATGTGAAAAAGCTCAAACAATAGAAATAATTTTAAAAGTAAGCTAAGTAATAGCGTTGAATACATACGATGGAATCCGTTATTGTTAATAATCACTATACATTTCACAAACCTCACGCAGGGTGGTGTATCCATTTTATGAAAGCTTAAACCCCTTAATAGAAATCGCAACTTACATGGCTTACTAACATGAACAAACGTACTTGTGTCAATTAATGCAGGATCGCGATTGTTCTTTGTCAACTACTAACAGTTGAGGATCGCGGAGAATTGGCTATCGTCGAGAAGTCCTTAAACACACTTCTCCGCCAATCGGTTCATGCAACTGTGAAGGGTGTCGTTGGCCAAATGGTTTCTGCTACCTGTGAGGATAGTATGCGGGATGCTTGTATTCGTTTTCTTGCCTCGAAAGTCAATCTCAAAGCGCTTGACAGTGAGACAGAGCTTATGCTCATTGAAGAGGCCGGCAAAGTGGCAGCCCTCGTCGGTGGAGAGGAGTTTGTGCTGCTGGTTAAGCTCCTCAATTCATTAAAGGTAGATTGTACATTTTGGCGTCTTCTCGAACAAGTTAGAATCTATTTAGCAAAGTGCCAATATATCAGCTTCCAATACGCATGAATTTGATTACGTGGAATTGTTCGTCGGTAACTTATCTTCAAGTATACTCTGGAAAAACAAGATAAAAACGATCATTTGTATGATTTGGGTTATCAAAAAAATTCTTGCTTATTATCTCGAAACGTATTCAGTGTTAAATACGCTGTGTGATAAATAGCCCCGTCGCTTCACAATGTAAGAAAGTAGTACGACTAACCACGGTTTCGTTTGCAGATCTCCCGTCAAGTATCACAACAGAAATCCATACTGAAAATGATCTCGGATCAATTGCAACTGACGGTTCCAGTGCCTGCCGCCCCCGATGCTAACCAGCTGGTTAAGCTAACCGTCTGTCTACCGTTGGCATTGCCGTTGTTCTCGCCATATGCTACATCCTTGCCGTATGTTGCCTATCTCGTCAACACATTTCTACCCACCACAACACTCGAGGTACAGTGTAAATTCTCGATGATAGTCTATAATCTTTTACGATGTGTGAGTGCACTTGAACAACGCCAACAAATATTATTTATTAGTGTTCTTTGTGTATACTTACACATAATAAATTTACAACGATATTCCCCATCGATGGTTATTTGAAGTGCTCCCGCTAAAAACGTCATAACAAGAAGCAACTCAGAATAGATTTAGGCTCATATGTACTATAAAGACGGCTGAATACGATCAGTCGGTTTAAATTGACCTACCGTAAAAAAAAATCCGAAAATATTTGCCTGTCGGTATGATATGGATGATTTAATAATTTCGTCAATATATCTACAGGCCCCTGAAAGTCTGGATATTCTAAAAGTTCTGGCGCAAATGGCGCCACATGCTCTTAAGCCAACTGACGGCTTGGACAATTCGTCAGCTGTTGCCGGAGAACCAGCCGCTGAAGTGAGCGAAGAAGACCAAGCACGACGACGTCAGCTAGATGGACTTGTCCAGGGACTGTTCGCAAAGGTCTGCGAACTCCTGCCTACGGTGCCGGCAGACGACGATCTTGAGAAGGATCCGGAGCTGCCATCGCTACAGCTCAGCCATCTCGAGTGCCTCCTGTTCACGTTTCATAGCATCGCCAGAAAGATTAAACCTACTGCACTTGATGACGAAGTTGTTCTTAAGGTAAGCTTAGGTTCAGCTTAGGAATTCAGTGTTTGGCTAAAAAAGTGAGAAATTAAATTTAGCTGCAATACCTTTGTGCAATCTTAAGCTTTTATGAGCTTCAAGTTTATAGATTTAAAATCGCAGTTAGATATTTATATCGCAGTTTTTTGCGCTAAACAATATCAAGTATGACTTGATTATAACTGAGTGATGTAATGCATTAATTAGTCCTCAGATGATTATGTTATTCAGTGCAATGACATCGAAATTCCCTAATAAATTCTAGTTAAAAAAAAACTTGGTTGCGTTTAACTCAACTAAGGCCTGAATTTATCAGGATTGTCGCAATCCAGCTGATGGGTAAGATTCGGATGTAGTTAATATTGAGTTTCTTGGCCGTTTATGAGCCATTGCAGCCAGTGCATTTCGGAGTTAAAAGAAGTTTTTGAATGCACGCGGTGTGTACGCATTGTGGTTGGTATAAAACTGACGTCCATTCTATCCTGCTGCGTTCTAAATTGCAGCATTTTCACCTTAGGATTTGTTTTTATATCGATAATTTCATTTTGTAACTTGCGAGAGGTGTAAATAACAACAAAGGTCGGGTTCTTGGTTCACGCAATTAGTGTTTTCTTGAAGCCGAATACTGTAGCTGATTCACGAATGCATTAATCTACCTGTGGTAGGATGTCCGGCAGCGATTGCAGTATCTGAACCGAGGTCTACAGGCAGAAGCCAAGAAGTTCAAAGGACTGATTGCACAGGGCATAAAGCTTGAGACGGAAAAGAAGCGCGCGCTCTTTCTTGCTCTTAAAACCACCTCGAACCTGACAGCCTTTATTAAGGATTGGTTTCATAATCCACCTACATTTAAGGTTAGTTCACTTCGGTATAGAATAATTCCACAAATATTCTTTTTCATCGGCATAGCAGTAGATTAAGAAAATGAAAAAGAGAAAGAAGTTAAGAAGAAGATATAAAATAACACTACACTCTGTGTATTGGCGTAAACAAAGTGTTACAATGTTCCATATCAATTTCTCAGGACAAGTATAAAAAACGTTGTGGTTTGTACAATTCCATTAAATTAACATGCAATACTTATAAGACTTTCTGTATGATTACATAAATGATACTAAAAGCCGCTTCTAGGTGTTTGAGGCAAAGTGCCAGTACTTCAAATATGTCGTAGTTCACTCATCTTGATCATGTTTTGGCTATCAGTAAAAATTTACGTCTTATGTTAATCAATTTAATTTTTTGCAGACCAACGTCACCCTTTCATGGCTACAGACTGGGTCAACTAAGGGATCTGATGGCAAAAAGCAAGCAAAGGACGGTATCAAGGCAACGCCTAACGGGACCGGCAGCGGGAATCAGGAAAACAAACGTAAAGCAATTGTTTTCGACAAGGAAGGACCCACACCGGCTAAGAAAGCCCACCGAAATGGCAGTAGTAGCAACGGGGGCGGCAATAGGCCTGGTCGCCAACTATACCAGGCGCCCCGTGGAGGAGGCAGATTCAGGTCGAGGTGGTGAATTGAATCAATGAGTGCATAGATTCGAAGGAACAACTACTAGTGTGATTAGGAAATCCACACTTAACGATTACCTCCTGCGGAGGTTTGGGCCCGTGCGGTTGGAATCAAGGCCGAGCTTCTGGTGCGTTTCGGTATTCATACAATGAGTGGTAAGTATAGCACCGAGTAAATAAGGTGACAGCGTTGTTGGGCGGCTGTATTAGTCGAAATCAGTTCATCTGGGTAACAAAGACGCACCTGGTGTCTATTCGTTCCGTAAAAATCGCGCGTCCTGCCGACGAATACGGTTCCTGTGGTACCTTATTTCCGTTTCACATCTGAAGGACCTTAGATCTTAGCCCGTATGAGCTTTCTTTCCATGATGGTTGGGATACTTTGTGTCGATATACGACTTTCTTTAGTTTTGGCGGAATTTTTTTGCTCTGCTAATTTTGCGATTTATCAAATTGGTGAGTCCTCACCAGTCAAGTATACTTTTTTTCGTAGCCGCCTGGCAGTTCCCAGTTCCTTAAATCCGATGATATGGGACAACGAGGTTGCCAGAGGTATTAATAGAGTTGTAGTGTACTACATTGATCTGATTGGAATATTCACAAAGGAATTATGTTTGTTAAGTTACTAGGTTCAAATTTAAGCTTTGGTTTTTTTATGTGGGTGTATACCCATTTTTTGGGATCGATTGCGCAGTGTTTGGTATAAGATTTGGTCGTCTAAGTGTTTGGTATAACATTTGGTCGTCTAAATGACCCGAAACAAATGAGACTATATCAAGGAAATGATTTTGCATAGCAAATGCATACACTCTGACAACGTTGTCGAAATAATCGCTTCTCACCGCACCAGTGAGCTTATTGTTACTTATATACCTGTTTATTTATTTGTCAATATTAGTTTTTTTAAAACGGCATAGGTCATCATTTTACTAAAACTATAAGTTAAACCGTTTTTTGTGTGCTACCATTTATTCATCACACTAACCTCCTTTTGCATCCTTAATGAATAAATCCAAACAGCGCAGAGCACACACTTTATTCATAAAGACGACACATAAGCTGTGTATCACTATTTGATTGCACGCAACAGGCATTCGCGATTTTACTCAAAAAATTAGCCAAGGCGTGCCCCGCCCATCTGTACATCCCTGTACATAGGATACGGCGTTAGGCGTTTAATTTCACTTCAACGTAGAAAATTGTTGTTGATTGACAGCACTGCGTGATAACTTCTCTCAGGATTGATAATCTGCTTCAGGCACAGAGCGCACATTTTCCAGAGATATATTACTACCAAAAATAAATGGTCAAATACAGACAGACTTCCTCACGGCAATAGCATAAGCGCGGGATCGTGTCGTCTCCTTTCTCTATCTGTGAGTTGAGGTGAGAATAAAATTCACTTTATCCAATACACGTATTATTTAAATAAAGCGGGACTGTTCTACTGAAGGCGATAACAGTAGTTCCTATCGCTCTCCGTGATATCAATCATAGAGTACTATTCTTAGAGGATCGCTATACCACTTCGTCGATTTCATCATCAACACGAAACCAATACGTAAAATTGGTGTCCCTATATAATATAATAATTGAAACATGTGTGTGTCCTGTCGTAAAAGTACTCAAGCATAACGGCTACGGGGAAACCATCCCCAAAAAAATCAGATGGTGAGAGTTCGAGGGCGCAGGCCATCATGTAGCACTTTGATTGTCGTAGCGAGAACTAGATTTGAGTGTTGGTGATGTCAGGCAACGGTGTAAATACATCGTCTGGAATAAGATGATATGAAATACAATTTCTTTTCTGGTGATCAAAAGGAGCAGGTTAACCGTTAAACTATTTCCACAGGGACTATTTGCGAAATGCTTTTCTTCCCTTGACAGTTGATCTGTAATCCCGTTACACTTAATTTTCAACGAATACTATCACGGGGTTCGCCACTTGCTACCTGCATCAGCAAAATGGATGCAATCCCAGAATTTTGAAATTTCGCTATAACGGAAAAATATAATTATGACTATGGCAGCTTTGTGTATTCTTCGGCAGAATTTCACAAAATTAGCAATTATGTCCAATATGTTCAACAATTTGCAGCGACAAATGGAAACAATCTTTTCATGTATATGCTACCGACTCAATAAAGACTATGTCACGCTAAGTATTTATGAGGTAATTAGTGTTTTTATTCATTATATGCTTACCGCGCCCAACTTTAGTAGTATTAACTAAAGCTCCTTCAGGGCCTCCATTATTTTTACAGGCATTCTTTGCTTACTTATCGTTATCTGATCTAATAAGCGGTTATGAAGTTAAAATACAGAATGAAGCTTTAAAAAAAAAGCTTCACTCTGTATTTTTAGCTATGAATATTGGTTATTCAGTAAGTAGATAGGATAAAAAAAAATAGAAGAGTTTAGGGATACGTTATGATTCAGATACGGGCAGTCTAATGGAATGCCTAACAGCGATGTCGGATGTAAAAAAAAAAGAGGGTAGAAAACCTTTAGCCGCTTACTGATGTTGTCAGGCTTCAATCAGCGGTCTAGTTCATCACAGGTGTGTGGCAATGCGAGACTTTCTGGCATGTCGTTTGCCGCAACGTTAACTACCACAACAGCTGTCGACCAGGTATGCATCGTACATGTTTACCTTAGCCTTGCGATGGGCGGCGAGCGCAGCTAATGCACTGACCGCGAAAAAGTTACGTTTAGGTCCATCTTAAAATACTGCAATTGCTTTCTCTTAAGTTTAACCCCAAATACGAATCGGTTACCGGTACTCCTATTCATGCAATTTACGAAAAGGCGACACTTTAAGTAGTAATCCTTTATGACTTTACCTTTAGTTGGCAGTTAAAGCACAGGAACCAGTGAGCGCTTCAAAATCAGCTGGAACAGCTCCGATCAAGAATATTTCGCTTACAAGGATTATAAATTGGCTTACATAGCAGGTACTTAGTCAAATCCAGTTTTGCGGTACCTAGTAGTTATCTCATAAAAATTAATATTAAATCCAGTTTTGTTGTAATGAGTGTGGGAAAATAAACTCTTCGACAGCCTTCGGTGTTACAGTGACTTCCGTATCTAGAGACCACCACAGTAGGCGAAACCTGATGAAGGCGATTTCTTCATCGCAAAAAGATGTCGCAGAGTAGCAGCTCGCCTAAAAAGATGCCGTATTTTGAACGCTCAATTGGGAAGGGAGGGAACAAGTGTTATGATCGAACTTAGGAACGGAATAATGATTATAACTGACATTTTCTAAACGCGCAGATAGCACTGAATGCGTCATTTATATGATAATAGTTCAATTCTAAACGTTTAACGATTTGCATCGTTAATTTCCTTGAAGCTACTTAAGTATTTGTTTTTTTCATGAAGAAATGCCTCAGAACCCCTCGCACATCAGCGCTTTAAAATCACTTTGAATAACTTGGAATAACTGAAGTAGTGCGGTGCGGGTGCCCAAGTGAGCGTCCCGTCGGTCTAGTCTAATGTTCTTTTTACTTCGGAACTTTTTTTTATGGGAGAATGCTCAATAAAATGATCCTCCGCAAATGTCCCAATTACGCAACTCATCCAAAACTAGTTCATGATACCGCTCTGACTACTGAGTCAGTTATCACTGAAGCTGCTTATGAGTTTGAATGCGATTGCTCCCTATTTAGACGTATATAGAAAATATTACGGTTAATATTAGTGTCTTACCTAATTTTCCAAGAACTTCAGCCAGCAAGCATCTTTGTATTTTAGGTCATAGGATTTTCTTTTCCCATTCCTCTTCTTATTCTGATAGAACAGAATCGTTTATCCTCCTGTTAGCGTTTCATTTCTAACCCTGCTACATAAATGTGTCGAGCAAATAAGCATGGGAGAACAGATTCAAGTCATTCAGACAGGACCGCCATATTCACCAGCCTCAAAAAGCTTGAAGGATGTCATTATTAATTTATAGTTTCGGGATGAACAGCACACACAAATATCGCCTTTTTTAAGACTTATATGCAAAATATTTGGCCTCGTGTGAATGAATTTTAATAAAAGGTGAATAGTTTTGGAATCGTGTTAACGACTCCAAAAAGTAAGCCGAAATAATCAATGAAGCTGTTGCTTTTGTACCGGAGTCTATAGTTCCTCAAAATCAGCGTACCTTGATATCGTACAAAATATAAACAGGTACAGTAGGTACCGCCTTGAGTGTACGGTTCGAAAAGAAAGAAATTGTCAGAATTGTGCTAAAAATAGGGGCTTTCAATTAGCGTCTACCATATGATAGAGGTTCTATACCTAACTTCTTGTTGTAAAAATTCAAGACATGCAGCGTCACTACGGCGAGCAATCGCAACATTGTGGCGGGATGCGTCTGACTTAGAGCAAACAGGGACTACAATGGCAGAGAATGATAGGTTGACGACAACCATTCGTGGCATTCCACAAGAAACGCGTTAATTTTGGTTAAGACTGAATGCAGATGGGGAAGCGGTAGTGGCTTTCGGTGAATGCACAACGGTGTGCTGCAATCAGATTTCGCACAGAGGTAAAGCTATGCAAAATCAACAGATTGTTTAGCTTAATTAACACAGCGCATGGTAGTTTTAAACTGATACTAGAGAAGTCCAATCTATAGCTATCCATCATAAGTCTGTATAATATACTAGATATAATTTATAATAAATCTAATCAGTCCCTATACTTCTAAACGTATAAATGACAACCAGCGAGATTATCCCGGGCGCCATTAGCACTTATGACGAATGAATTTGATAAAAAGATGGAAATCTTAGTAGCGGCGTCGCTTTTAACTTCGTCGACAAAAGCAGCAAACCTAGAGGTTGCATTTCCGGTAACATTAAACATGTTTTATAATAGCACGAGCAAAATATATGAGCTATGACAAAACATATGCTAGTTGGGATTAAATAAAGGCAATATCTAATGTCATGCCGTTTAGCACGTGGGAAGCCATTTATGGTTTGTATTCTTGAAGCGGATGTACGGCCAATGATAATGAAGCTGTACGTCGATCCAGACTTAGTTTGTGCAGCAGATAGAAAACGTAGTGGCGGAGAGTATAAGTAATCGAGTCATTCTTTACGCCAAGGCTTTGGGCTCTTCTGAATTCGATATGTAATCATGAAAAATTTTTTTTAACAAACCCCGGCAGACACTTACTGTATTCACTAAATATGCGTTTGTAAAACTCGTCTTTGACGAGATTATTCCTTTTGTTGACGTATTCGTACTACTCGCAATTATATTGAAGCAGACAGGCTCAGCTTTGTCGTTGGTCGGCGGGAACGAGCGCTTCGCAGCTGCCTACTCTGATCTAGCCGCAGACATGTAATTATTATATGAATATTACAATGTTTACAGTATCCTCTAGTACCTTGTACGCCGATTTCATGTTGCACTGCGTAGACCTCGTCACATCAAGTGGGATTCCATTATTTTCAAAACCGATTGGCATGCTTAACTGTTTCGTCCGCCACCATCGGAGGCGTCCTTTATAACGAGTTTGCATGAGACATCAGACCCGCGCAACCAGGCCCCCGCTGTGTCGAAGCATATCCTTCTGTCGTCGCAGTACTCGTTGTGAACATGGTTGTGCATTCTGCTCAATAATGTTGAAATCGACTTTTTAAATAGCGCATTCATAGTACCTTGGTTAACGATGAAGGAAAAAGATTTTCCTCAGCTTTTCTCCGCAGGTCGGCATACGTCGCAGCCGTGTATGTGCTTACTGCTCTAGTCTATATCCGGTCTAGAAAACAACGCACAATCAGCGGGCATACAGTTTTATTGACGTCTGGATGGTCCCTATGGTAGGTTGGAAACACCAAAATCTCGGTTAATTTTGGCTAAACTAGTCGTGATCTTTTCGGACTCGTTCGACGTAAAATATCTTCCTTAAAGATGGACCCACTCTTCTCGAAATGCTCGTATTATCGCCGTTCACCAACGACTGGTTAGTTGACGTGCTATGATTAATTTACTGAAAGTGGTATTTTTAATGACAGGCGTATGAGTTTACAAATGCGCACCATGGCCTTTGAGCTTCACAGTGCCAGTATAACTGGAGCCTACCACTCTGGTTTATATCGTTTTGAACATCATAATTTCCATTTGCGGACATTGGGCGTTACGCTCTCCCTCTAAGCAGCGATGGCGTCTAGCATTCCCTCTTTACTGCATATACGGGAGAAGGTATCAGGTTTTTCTGACGTATAGCCTTGGACCACTTGAACGTCGGGTTTCCCAAACCGATTAGCTCAAACCGCTGTGGTAAAGTTTGTAAGAGTAGCTAATTTCACGGTTGTTTGGATATTAACCAAGAACACGCTGGGTTCCAGCTTCAGTGCCAGCTCATCCAGCCATGCTTGTTAACAAAGTCAAGCCATTTGAACGTTTCTGCGTTCTACGAATAGTGGCTAAGAACCATTCCGGCAGGTCGATCTTCTCCAGAAAAAGCATTAGATTTTCCTTAAAGCTTTCCCATGATTTTGATTTCCACTATGACGAATTTGTTTTGTTTTAGAAGGCACAGGCTTTCTTCTAATACAAAAAATGGCGAATGAATGCATTACTATTACGACAAACAACCTTCCAAAATATGTTTCGATTTAAATGCCGTACTTTATATGTATATACGTATGTTGAACTCTACGTAAATAAGCAAAGACACACAGACTAGATCTCTCATACTTAAGATTTTCTTTATTTAAAGACATACATGTCGTGTGTATGTTGATGGCGCGACTACCTTTGGCTTTTTCAACAAAAAGCTTAGCCGTCTATGTCACCACACCAATGTTTTATTTACATTTATACACTCAAGTTATGCTACGTCGCTGCCTTGTAAATAAGAATCGACCGAATATATGCACTTTCAAAATTAAAATCAAATCTGAAAATCAAAATTGAAAAGAAAATACATCTTTTATAAGAGTTCAGCATCTAGTTTTTCCTTAGCTGTGTTTTACGGATCTGCAATGAAAAGACACACTACGGAGTTCTCTCAGAAAAAACTCAGAATAAATAAATAAAGTTATATTCTATCGCACACATTTCGTTAACTTCTGCAGGATAATAGACTTCATATTAAATGAGAGCCTTACTTGTATCAAATTTCATTTTTGTGGATTTGACTTTGCCTGCGGTAAGTTGGATTAGGCAACCTTAAGCCTAAAAAAACATTGCAACGTTTTTTGTTTTATTTACTAGTGCAAATACACTACATTACATGTTGATGACTTTTTATACAGCAGTTGGTATATTAATCTACATCAATAAAAAATCGAATCAGCGTCTATTTATTCGTTTCACTATAAAATTAGGTTATTTTCGTAAAAATGCTTAACCAGTTTATTTCAAAGTTATATCTCGATCGCTAGCTAGGCACAGCGAAACAATAATTTTCCTTGTGATCTTATAACTGCTCCATGAAATTCGCGTAAGCCCTGTATGGAGATCTAGTTCTATGAGAAGAAAGTCCGTGAACAGAGTGCAGCTAGCCATCGGAATTAGAAACCTGGGTGTCGATACCGAGAAGTCGTCACATAGTTTTTTAGCGGACGTGTGAACGTAAGCGACGCGGGACCAAGAAATCCGAGTAGTTTGCGGCTACTAGTCCTGTTCAGAATCACAGTGGCGAAGGCGTTTCGACATATAAATTTGCATTCTATGAAGAATGTACTACTAAAAGCATTGTGAGCCGTCGGCTTCAGAATTTTTCAGAAGAAGCTTTTAGATTCGATAGTGGATCTTATGTAGATATCAAGGCAGATATGGAGGTGCTCAGAGGCGTGGTGGTAGCCGACCAATCTCAAAGTGCACTACTGCTAGTACATGAGCTTTTTGCACTGAATCGTAACAGTTGATAAAAGAAAATGAATATTGTACATTAATCACAGACGATCAAATCAGGAGGTGAATGCAACTGAATGAGTGAAACATCTGCAAAAGCGTATGGAGTCTACTGGCAAACGTGGCAAACAAAACAAATCGAAGATTAGTGAACAAGAGCAAACTCCTCCTACTGCACGAAACGATTGACCTTACGTCGTAAGAATCACGATCGCAAAAATGCAGGAGTTACAGTTGGAGGGTGTTGCTTGCCACACTCATCAGACATTGCGCCTATATTGTCATTGTTTTCTGATATTTCGACAAGTTATTAGATGAAAAATTGTCTAACCTGATGTGGAAATCGCCTTTTGAGACTAGAGACTCCCTTACCCAGATTTCCACGATGGCTGAATATATAAGGCATCATTCAAATGGTATAAGGTCATACATAATAATGTCGAAACATTTACATTGAGAAGAAAAGAACTATGCTAGTGAAGAAAGTAAAAAAATTAAGTTTATTATCTCATTTCGTACCGAAAGGCTAACGTAGGCGAACCTATTCGCGGTAAATCCCGGCTGTCGTAATCGTCTTCACCTATGAAATGCCGTGATCATTGCAAGTATACAGCAGAGTACAATGGATGCGTGCGATTGCTGGTTGAGCATAGGACTGGCTTTAGTATTGATGGTGGTGCTGCGCCAGCTCCATGTGGTTGTTTAGGCTACGCAAACACTTGTCAATCGACGTCGTCGTAGAAAAGCATCCTTGGGTTGACCACCTTCTTTCGACGGTTGAATTTTAATAACAACAAGCAGTAGCCATTTTGAGACGTGATCAGTCGCTTAGTGATAAAACTAGAAGCAGCAGCGCGGCACACAAGGTCATGAATGGACCATTTGGCCTGTTCGGCACAGACCAAGTGTTTGCGGGTTGGCATCCGATGGCGCTTCGGGTACTATTTCACCGCTTGATTCTTTTGAGTTGGATATCAATTCCTACTTAACTGTAAGCCAGACAGCGCCTTCCGGAGCACTGGCGTTACAACATATCATTACTTCCAATAAGGGCAGTGCTATGACCGTGTTTTACGAGGAGATTCCTATTACAAACTGACCTGTTATATCATGATAGAGCTACAGCTATGTCTTTTGTGGAGCTGCAATTAAGCGTCTTTAACAGCCCGTTGTGAGGCTTTGTTATGACGCTTTTTTAATTTTCATATTTTTCATAAGAGCCGTACCGGCAATAGCCTTAAAATCAGTTAAGATGATCCCTTTTACTTGATCCTTTTTTTTTTTTAAGAACTGTTCTTACAAACTCTCAAAGCATGCGGTCAACACTTGAAACATGCGTAGCTTATTTCTCGAAAATCGGAGAAGAATCCCTATGTGGCTTTCAGGGGGTGAGCCTTTTGCGAAGCTACAAACGATGACGCAAAATACACATTGTAAGACACATGAATCGGTACTATTGATTCACCTTGTCCCAGTTCTACTAAATTAAGCGACGCTAAGTGGTTGACGTGTGATCAAATAAAACGTGTTCTAAGGTGTCTAAATTGGAATTCGACCAGGCGCTGGGAGCGCCATATTAAGAACGATCAAGAAAGGCTAAACAGAAATGCAAATTCTAAGAAAATAATTGCTCCTACATAGGTCTGACTTGAACCGAATTGAATATGATTTATATTCACAATGTGAAGCGTGTCCGTTTCACCCAATACAAGCACAAAATCGGGCAGCTAGTAGAGTCTCAAAAATCCTTACAAGTACTATTTCATTCAAAACATGGTGACACTTGAATTTGCCGCCGAACCAATAATTCTGAATCAGTTAATTGTTCCCTACCCATGCCAAATCCCAACTTTATTAGGTCGCGTTGTTTAACTTAATTCTTCAAGCAAAAAAGTAACCATATATGGCTTCTTTTACTTTTTACTGATTCTGCGGAAAAGAAGACAAACTAGTAACGAATCTTCATTTCATTAAATTGAAGATAAAATTAAGTATCGACAAGTTGTGTGTTATAGGCGAGAAAGCAACCTATAATGAGAGCTTCTTTTGCAAGCGTTAAGTTATTTCTGAAGATATTGAGGTTTATTTTTGCTCCAAAAAACCATCGAAAATAGACATACATACACACATCATACCTTTGATTTTCTATAAATAAATAAATAATAAAAATTTCAATTTTCTAACTGGCATCCTACCCTAATATCTGCATTCGTTCGTTTGGCTTATAACGTCTTCGTAATGGAAGCAATGGAAGGTTCCGAATAGAAAACATTCAAAACAAAATCGCTGATAAAGTTTGAATATTCAGATGTTAAAACTAGCAAACCGAATATGTGTCTAGAGAGATCGAATAAGGTACTGTTTGTGTATGGTGTTAAAAAATAGCTATCTATATATAGAAATAGATACGAAACCACCACCAGACTATAGTTCAATTATCAGCTAAATAGGGTACACTCATATAATTACTATTAGATTTTCAGCCGATGATGCCGACACACCCAACAGAAATCATTACTTCAAGCTTATTAGTTTACTTAGTTTCAAGAAAATAACATGGTAGAGGGATCCATCATTACAATCCAAAACTTCGTTACCTTTCACTCTGACCGTAACGTGTGTCTTTTTTTCCTTAAGAACCACTCTAAATCCGATGGCAACCCCATACAACGATTTTCAGTACGTTGGTGTATTGGTATAAATGGTGCAGATATAATAATAGGACTAGTGCTATCGAATAATTAACCAAAGAGCAAAAATCACAGGTCAGTTTTAACAGTTGTTTTTATTTCATT
>NW_019212955.1:47911-166007 GCF_002532875.2 Varroa jacobsoni
ATATGTACCCCATTTACACTGTTGCCTCCTTCTATAATTCACTGTTGAGTCCGTTGTAATCTTTAGTGTTTCGGTAGCGCACTGTTACACGTCTTTGTAGACAAATACCACACAGGAATTCTAATTGTTTGTATGTCATTTATGGAAAATTGTGTGATGTAATTACTCTGTACAGCTTTAGCGGATTAAAACATTGTAGTAGATACACACGACAAGTATTTACAGAGTGTTGAAAAAGTGAGGGAACTTAGTGCAACAGTAGTGCACTGCCCACAGATCTTACGATGGTGTACTCAAAAAGCAACGCAATTTAGTTATGTTAAGCGACTGTTTAAACCCACCGTGTTACTGTTCGTATACTTTATATTATTACCGTCGTCTCATGTTGCATGACTTTTCAAACACCCTGGTTATAAGTGATTCGGCAAATGAACTGCCGAGACTCGTGTTCCATCAGTACTACACAACAACTAATAATAATACCACTGCTAATATATAAAGCTTCCAACCTTCTAAGTCTACGGAATCTATTTTATACTAGTGGGGTAAACCAACTTCATTTTTTCTGTATATGTATATTTAGGAAAAGAGGGCATCGCTACAAGCAGGAACCTTTCTAGCTTTTTTTTAGCGTTACCTCATCCTGTGTGTCGATATGAAATGCGCCTGCAGCTGGATCATGCTGTTGGTCTATTTTAGGGAAATGGGACCGGTGTAAGAACCCCGCTGTATATTTCCAGCTTGTACCGCAGTGGCCAACGGGAGCTCTGTAGTGCTGATCAAAACGTGGCTTGAGTTGTAAAAGAACAATATTTTTACTTTTAAACAGTTCAAATATTAATTTTCCTTCACAATGAAAATGCATGTAAGTCACTTTTGTAAATATAGATTTGAATATGTTTATATAACCAATCTTTACTTGTGATTCATCTTCTGTGGTGGAAGATGCTTTCAAGGGAATGTATCGGGAAAAATTCCCAAAAGAATTATTTACATAAAATTATATAGCTGCGGTGAGCCATTACTAGACAGCTTAAAGAGCCCTAGAAGAAGATATATCAAATGAAGTGCGGCTGCTATACTAAATTAAAGTTCGCTGCTCTAACTGAAAATTTAAATAGAGGTTTCGCCATAGAAAACCTTGAATCTAGAAATTAACAAATGGTCTATTGCTTCCATCTTTCCACGGTGGGCTGCAACGTAAAAGGCTGTTTGCTCGGGTTAATGACGATTACTCGGGTCATGCTATATCTTCTAGATATTGTGCTAAATGGTTTCAGCAATTTTTCTATTATTGTTGTTATTATTCTGAGTTTCCACATGTAAGGGAATCAGTTTTATCAGGTGCCCTAAACCATAACTGGTTGATGAGTGGTGCTGCTCTGACCTCCGGGGCTGCTTCCTCCTGAGCTGCTTGCACCATCAGCCCCGCCACCTCCACTTCGGGTCACTCCGCACGTAGAAGTTGACTCTTTATCCTTCTTCCGAGCCTGGTTGATTGCCACCTAATAATAAGACAGTAGAGCAAAGACAAACGAGGGATAATCATGAACCAATATTTAAACATAGTTCCCTAGAAAAATGCGTATCTTGGTAGAATGAGCTGTACTTTCATGCGGCAAGGATACATAAAAAATATTCTATCAGTATAGTGGATAGTGATCAAAGCACAAGAAAAATGTTTTTTTAATTAGCAAATTCCAGTTTACACTTTGGTTTCTTTACGAAACTCCAGGGATAGAGCAGGTCGCAGGTTCATTACATACCTCACGTCTGGCTTCATCTACCGTTTTCTGCAGTGTCCGCCTTAGCCCAAGAAGTTCGATTCCGCGTGTTACCAGAAGCTGCTGTGATCGCATCCGAGGGTTCCACCTGTAAATGGATCCAAACGTCGATTGAGTGGTACACCCATAAAAGAACAAATTCCTAGATACAACCTTTATTGTCTTTTCTATCCACCATATTTAACACCTTAATTCGATTAAACAATTCCGCTTTGTTTTTATTAGTGTTATTATTATTATTATCGTAATTGCGATTGTTATTTTTAATATTTATAAAATTTCACTTTGGGTGTTTATAAAATTCTTTCGGTATGTCCCTGCAACTTCACTAGTTATGAAGAGCTACTGCGTACTAGACATTTTAGATATGGACGTTGAAATCTGACCTACTTGCTGTAGCAAAAAAGTTAAAAGTACCTTTTGAATTAAAAATACAACTTCTCATCTAAAAGTAGCTTTAACTGTAACTTACTAACGATACAAAGGCACCATTCCCCTCTATGTACATTTACTCAATTCTAATGAACCACAATTTCACTAGACGACTTCAGAACGAATATCGTCCTTTAGCTTACCGGCAATAATACGTCTTCCAAAGTCGAATCCGGCGCTGGGAAGGCACTGGGAATAAGACGCTCTGTTGAGGGTAACGGGTATACAAGGGATTGAGGTACAAATCGGCGTTCGAATTTACCATCGACCAAAGGGATTCTGTTCGAGCTTTCGCATTCTGCAATCACACCGGAAAGACACACAAATCTGTTAGATTGTCTGGTATAAACGCTACAACTTTTCAATAATAAAATTTCGAACTAACCGCGTCAGCCACACTGAATTCCCTTATTTATATTAACCTTCTCAAGACGGATCTTCTCGCTGTTATAAAGGAACGTTCCGAAGAGGTTACTGTACAGATGATCCAAAATCGTCACGAGGAAATTCTCGTTAAACTCAAATGCATTGTGAAACTGGTTCATCACCTGCCGAATTCACGGGTTCGCATGATATTATTTTAGTTGTCTTTGCTAATAAGTGGCGGCGGTTGCAAAACGTTAGCCACGTTGCCAGAAACACAACAATTACTCGCAACAGATCATTATATGGACAAGCTTGTGACTGTTGTTACCATATACGGGTATCGGCGTTCATGAAACTTACAGCTGCTCTCCTGAAACTATTATATCGTAGATTATACCGCACCTGCCAAGTACAGTCGATGAACTGCACAAAAACGGGACTACGATACGAATCGGAGTAATTATCGACCCCGTGGCCGTATCGAGTCTCGAACATGTGACCAAACGAACACCATTCTTTTTCAATCAACACCTGGAAGCCTATCGTCACACGAAACAGAACAGACATGGTCAATATAGTTCTTGTGGTCAAACTTGACAACGGTTCGAATTTCCCCTGCCCCTCGTGTAGGCGATAATAATCCTTTGGGTCTGCTTGCATAAAGAGGGTACTTTGAAGTTGTTTTGAGTAAATCACTATTTTTTTTATAATTGTGATTGAATTGAGTTTAGGGACAAATACCAACAAATGCTACCAAGTTTTCCATATCCACACGCAGTTGTGTGAGAACTAACAATTCAATAATTTCAAAATACGATTACGATTTTCAAGAAGGTGTTAACTCTCTCATTCACCACGTTTTCTTTTTCAATAGGTAAGATTATAGTTTCGAACATGTTTATTGTGTCTTTTGTTGTGTTACTGCTCCTTACTTGTGTTTTATTTGGCAAGTGGCAAATATCCGTTGGAATTCAAGTGGCTGAATCGAATGCTGATAGAAATCGCCGCATAGAAGAATTTGCTTTTCTACAAAAAAAAGTAAGCAAAAATGAATATTTTTTACGTACCTTTGAGAGTTCGATAGTAAGGGTCTAGAAGAAGCATCGCAAGTGAGGTAAGCTGTGACGTGCGGTCCCACCCATCACTACAATGGACGAGAACCGATGACCGGCTGCCTTCGACCTATAATAAGCAGTCACATCAGAAAGTGGAACACTTCATATTTCGTTTCAGCCAATGAGACCAAACGCTAACGTTCTTCCGATCTGTTCATTCGAAGACTTCACATGGATATATAGTCTATAATTGCATAGTAATATCCACATTATATTATTATTATTTTTTTTTATTAATCTTCAAAGCGTTTAGGGAGTAACTTCTTAAATTCAGTACACTCTTATCTTACTTTAACTTACTTTGTGCACTATTTTGATCGCCCCCGAAAGAATACAGCAGATATGGTCGAGCCAATGGGTATTTTCCACGTTCGACAGCCAATGGTTGTCCTCAATGTTTGGAAAACAAACTTCAGATAACTTCCTTAACGATTCTCGCATCACATGAATATTGTGTATATCTGTACAGAAGAAAATTTTAAAGGGATGAGAAAAAATTACAAATAAACACTAGGTTGCGAAACAAGAAATCGAATTTTATCCTGAACTTGCTAGTATTAGATCATTAGCAAATTACGCCTGGTTGCACTATAAAAAGTCAAAATTTTTGCATTTTCTTAAATGAAAATAAATAAACTAACTTTTCCATTAGTCTTAGATCTCATTTAGAAGCCGGAGTGAAAGTGAAATGACACAACAATTAGACTTCTAAAGTAGAAAAAGCTTTCTAACAATAAATAATACTTGAGAAAATGAAGCAATAAGTACAAATTGATTAATAATATACAAAGCACCTTCTTTACATAATAACATTTTTGTATAACAAATGAAAGCGAACACCTTTTTGTCGTACCAAGAAACATGACTTCAGCATTCTTTTTATAAACTTCCTCGTTTTCGTAGCCCCCGCCCATGGCCTTATTAGCAACGGCATTCACTAATGGCCGAGCATCCATGATGTACAGTTTTGACGAATGAGTATTTGCTTCCATAATGTATGACAGGTATTTCTCGTCTTCCGTACAACGCTTGCCAGTCACCTGCAAGAACGGGATATTGTACGATATTGATTCGGGTACGTTAGACAGAATGCACGACAATCTCGCGGTAAGTTCTCTTGCCATAAGTCCGAACGAAAGTTGGCCAAATCACCAGCATGGACGAGTGGACAATATGGAACCGATTTTAGCTCAGGTTATGACCTTGTAGTCCTGTGCCCATGATCAAAAGAACGATTGAGATATACACTATTATACGTACTCCAACCAGTGGCTGTGCGCATCGCGTGATCGTGGCATGTGTTTCTGGATGAATCCATGATAAAACGGGAAGTCTGCCTCGGGAACGAAAGCCTGCCACCACCTCGAGCATCGGGTCATCAGCAAGCGCGGGTACCCCGAAAATCTCTGGGTATGTGTCACATAGTCTGTACCTGATTTGCCATTAAATTAAGAAGCAATCAGCGCAACAACTACATACGAATTCCAATTATTTGCAACAATTACATATATTAAACGCCTCACTGGTAGATATCGGACGGGAGACTATATTATTTAGCGCTCCTTTATCTTCAAATTGGCCCGCTTATTTAAATACGTACCCGGCATTTTTATTGCAAATTCGCCACGTTTCAGTTGGTAATCCCTGTCGTTTTAGCTCTGCCTCGGCGTCGTAAACTGCCCAGCCATTTTCCTGGAAGTCCTCTTTGTACTCGAAGGCGAAAAAGTCAAGGTTGTTTGAAAGAGGAAATGCGTATTGCGTCATTTTGGTGAAAATGTCGCGTCTGGAGTGACCTTCCTGAAATATAGATTCAAATCGTTTTTCATACACGTAAAACTAAATAGATTTTCTCATTAAATGATAACAGCTATCCTGGATTGGATGTTTACTCCTCCTTCATCAAAGTCAAGTATACGTTGTCCTGTGAAAGAAAAGATTTCACCATATCGTGGCTGGATTAATGCTGTTTCCACCAGTGTCATTTATTTTTTACACGTTCGATGAAGTAATGTGTATTTCACCAACATCCCACCTGTTTGTGCGCAAACTTCAGCGAACGCATATCTTTACAGACCACTTCAATGCCATACGAATTCTCCTGCTTCGACGAGTGATAGCCGATCTGTAAAAGAGTTATTTTCATTATGTCTCTTGTTAGATTTTGTTGCCCTTCCAACATATTATGCCCACATTACATTAAAAGCACTTAACGACTAAGAACAACAAGTGACCAAGTGAATTTGCTGTCCTGAAGATTGCACGGGTATCATACTTCTCGACTGCTCTCTTTTATCTATCCTAACAGCCTTATTGAAAAAAATCTATACATTCATAACACGACATAAGGAGCCAAGTTAACAATACCTTTTCTATTCGGCTGATCACTCCTAGAGGCACGTCGAGAACGAAGGCAGGGTCCACACTTTTGAAGTAGAGCTTGTAGTTGGTCACGTAGATCGTGCCGCGAATCGGATCGTGGAATGGGCAGAGGTAGGATACGTCTTGAGCTGTAGAAATAAATAAAGAAACAACGATCAATGCGGTACTGTTCTAGTGTGCCATAGAATGAGTAAGCTTGAGACAGCACGTGCTCTGCACTATGGAAAAAATAGAGATAATTGATGCACCAAAAAACTGAGAAGCATATGACCTCGCCGAAGATTGGTTAGTAAACGAAGTGCTCTCCATTTAAGAAAAGTACATAAATGTTATCTTTGATCGCGTGCAACCAGCGGATAAAAGGCAGTATACAACATTCTGTTGGGCTGAGTACTTACCATTTTTTAAGGGGGGCTTTTCGCCTGGCAGTAGTGGAACTTCGTCAAACGGTACCAACTTCTGAAATAATTTCGTGTGAATAAATCAAGTAAATATATTAATCTATTCGATAAATACAATATATTCAGTTGTCGAAACAAGTATTGACTGTTTTAAAGCCAAAACTCAAACAAATATTGTTTATTTTTGAAAAGAACATTACTAATCGATGACCTCTGTTGCCATTTCTCTAGTTCTGCAAAGATCGAAACCAGTGATAGTTTGTTGACACAAGATCTAGGAGCGGATGCATTGAAATTTTTCGTCCATTTTTGTCGGGAAGCTAGAAATGTACGTCGATTCCTTCTTTCCTGTTGTAATCTTGTCAGTTTTTCATCATCAATCGTTTTTCCAGACGAGAGTAACTCATAACGCACGATTCCTGCCCAATGCTACCAATAACACATAACATCACCTTCGGCCTTTGCTACAGGATGTGAAGCATATTTTTTCCCACTTGCATATAATTACTGTATGTGATCTGTTTCTCATCATCCGTAATTGACCGCTATAGAACTGAATTGATTTCATTGCGTTTCTCAGATGGAATTATGATCTAAATATTTTTTTCTTTGCGTTATTCCGTGTGGCGTTCGAACAACGAACATTTTTTCGTAGCCAGCTTTCTTTGAATAATTTCAAACTATTTTGCGGTAAATGTTTAGTTCCTTGGCGATGTCATGGCCAGTCACGCGTCGGTCTCGTTTTCTCCGACGCAACAAACCTCATCAATTTTCTTGTAATTAATCGGCTACTAAGAGAAATACTCGAAATTTTGCGAACAAAAGCTACAGAAGTATTTTTAAGGTGTTTTTTTTTTTCGGTCACACATCTAACATGACCCTAGACGGCACAGTTTTCTTCTGGAAAGCATCTGTGCCTTGATCGTAATAAAACAATAGATAATTGCGAATATTTCCAGAAATGGCACTCACCTTCAAAACTCTCTATACTGAGTCTAAGCAAAGACACTGAAACAAACACTTTCGGTGCACTGCCAAGCCTCAGTTGTCAAGTGATACGACTCCCTGAGATGTGTGGCCACTTAAAGCTATCATACAAGACAAATGGCCAATGCTTTCTCGACACTAATGCAATAAAACGGCACTGCTTTTGGTCTGAGGCGTTCGAATGGGTAATGCGAAAATAGAAAGGTTTAGCAGCAATAATTTGGCCATTACGACAAAGTTGGCTGCAACCGGTATTCTATCTGTGAGAATTAATCCTTGCGGTATTTGGCGTTATCTTCTAGCACTAAATACATCAGGGGTTGGTTTGCCCATATCGGCTTCGAAATCGCAATACACATCACAGTCTATTTTTTTTTATCTATAAGATTCAGATTACGCAACCTTCTTCTTGCTTGGATCTAAGAGGTCAGCCGGACACTTTCATAGTTGAAGTCAGAAAAAGACTATATAAATTGCGCGAGACCTACGTGATGAACTAAATATTTATTCAACGTAAAGTTTTATTGGAATGCCTTCCATAATTAAAATGAATAATAAATATGCGTAAATGAATCAACATTTGTTTTGGCGCATTATTTTGGGCGTATTTTTTCTACTCCAATTTATAATAAAAATCGAGTTTACTCTTTCAACAGACCCTTATCTGGTTGTTGTCCATTGTACCAGCGTTACTCGATCCGCCGTGCTCCGATGTTCCACTCCCGGACACGAGACTTGAGGTAGGCGTAGCGGTGCCACCTATGACACACATGTACAAATGAATTAACAACGGATATGCCAAAAACACTAGGTAAAGTTTCACTACTATATAGCTTGTGGTGTTCACTGTAATCAATATTAAAACAGCTTTACCGGCTCACATACTCAGCTTAATTTCAGCCGTGTACTCCATTTGAAGCAGATGTAACGATTGGTAATTCGAATGACAACGTTTATTTGGTAACGCCATCTTAAACCCGAATTCCATAGGCTTACAGTTCTCGTGCACCCACTAATCAACTGATATCCGTCTGATACGCCGACTTGTTAAATACAGTAATAGAACAAATCTATGATAGTGGCACCGAGAACAGTTTCTTATTGATAGCAATACTGTCGCCGGTTACCCTATGTAGATATACAATTGCTAAATATGCTGATTGTTTATTTAGTGATTCGACATCTCTCATAAATGCCCCAGCAAGTCACGAACAACCGGAGCCACTGGCATTCAGTCGGGCATAGAGAACACACAGTCAAATTTTATACACATTATGCTGCTATTACTACGACCATTGCGCACTCCGGCTTCCGCTAAGCGAGTTTGGCCATAACGAGAAAATCGACAAACAGAAATCTGATTGTACGTGGAATTCGATCAGCCTTGACTGAACGGGTGTCATAGTCGCTAACCAGGAGAGTAACATGTTTCACCAACAATTACCGTCTGCTCTGTAATAGATGGATGCCGATTGTGCACGAATAGAAGGTATTTAGCATCTAAAGTATACTGGACGCACAGACATACATATTCTTCATTTTAACTCATCGTTCTGTATGCGTAGAAGGTAGGGACGCATCTTTTCAAGTCTCTTATATGCCTGGATAGAGTCTAAAAATACCCGCGCAAGGTTGAAATCGGCCCGAAGTCCAAAAGCAGCTAGGGACAATGCTTTTTTCTAATTGTGCTATATTGATTTAATCAGTATTGTTACTATATAATCGTTTCCCTCATGTGAATCCATGCAGATGTGCGCTAATCAAATATGTATAACTGAGATGCCTGACGAATATTAGCTGGCTGATTTTGTTTCATCAGAGCTTGTATTAACCGTTCTTTTCAATAGCTCGTCTGCGCGGCTGCCCGTCGCCAAGTACGATGACCTCACTTGTTATCTACTGAGGCTAGAAAGCGTAAACTTATAGGTCACAGAATTGTACGGCAATCCTTTCCTTTAATTAAAATCAACGTGTGAAAAGACTACTGAATGCTTGCAAAAATCGAACTTGGACCTTCCATTTGACAAGCGGACACCTTACTCGCTGTATCGACAAAAAGAAATGACGACAGTTTTATTATTCTGACACGTTCGGTTAGCTAGCACACTTGAATACAAGTACATGTTTTAGATAAAAAAGAGTACACATGATCTTTTCGTCTAATTACGCCATATAATTCGCTACTGTTCAGTGGATAAAGCCGTTTTCGAAAAGGGCGCGAAGAAGAAGGAAGCACTGCATGGCTGAAAATCTAGCTTAGCTTAGAAGGCGGATTGCAGTAGGTTATACAACTTGCGTCGAATCGCGTTGTGAAATAGCATTTCCATCGATATGACGTAACGTTTAAGCTTCTGCCACAATAGTTAAAAAATTAGCAAAAATAATTTTTTTTTTCCAAAAAGCGACGATAGGAACCATTTGTTAATGTTCATCTGAGCCTATAGCTCGAAGCTATCTAGCAAAAGAAGTCGTTTGAAAAACACACGGAGAGATAGTGTTCGTCATAGTGATTTCGAAATAGGCTTCCAGAGCGCAAAGAAGCAATTCAGAATATCTCAAAGGCATACTACATCAGTGTTATATGCTGTGTTCAGAGATTTCTTGCTGACGTGCAATGTGTCACACAAAGGCGACACGGTCTGCTGATCAAGGTCGATATTCTAATAATTGAAAATAGAGGCACGGTAGTATTGGGCAGTGTTTGTGATAACATCGTAGCAACGAAACACGGAAACCGAATTCATGGCCTGGTAGACCTACTGGTGTCCAGGCTTGAGCGTGAAAGGTTAATAAATTGTGATGAGAAATCGTGATATGAAATGAACGCGAAAGGAATAAAAGCAAAGGAATGAAATAACGAGGATGGCTTCGTTTATTTGACCGCTTTTTTATCGAATACAACGAAAGAAAAAAATTTCGCAGTACATAGCAGATCAATACACTGTTGTTGATGCTTGACATGAAAGAAATAAACATTTTCAAATAAAGAATTATCAATGAAACCCAAGCTATGTAAACTCAACAATTGTATTATAGAATGAAAAAACAACGACGATCATTGACCCACATACCGTGAGTATCTATAGAAGCTGCTCCAGCTGAGGCGTTGTCCACGTTGGGAGTATCACGGGACGATGAGGACAGCTCGAACGTGTCTAGTGAACGAGTCATTTCCCACAACATTGACGACTTATCCACGCCTGGCAACAGTCAAGAAGATGATTGCAATCATAACGAAGAGGAGGACCATTTCAATTACCAAAATAATAGCATTAATAATAGCAATAGCACAACATAAGAGACATGACAAAAAGCATGTATTTAAAAAAATACTGATACTTCGCCCTAAATAAAATGTAGGCAAAGTAGGACCATAAATTGACAGTCATTCAGAATGACCAAGACAGAATAACGAAGCGCAACATGCTCGTACGAGTACATTTCAAGCTGAATCATGCACAACACAAAGGTAGGATGGCTTTCATTGTACCATTGGGATGAGTGAAAAAAACGACCTACGGAAAAATTAACAACTTTTCGTAAATCGTAGGTGGTTCATCGAATTGATACTAAGGAGACGCGTTGATAAGTTGATTGTTTCCGATGTCCGAATTATTGAAAGTTAAGTTAGCGTGAACAAAGTTCGTAGACCAGTTCGTCAGGTTAACAACGTAACGGACTCAAATCAGCGCTATCACAGGTTCGACTTTTCATCTAGCTGGCACACCACTATTTCACCAACTTACGTTTGATCTAGTTGGATATCACAATGAATTATGGACAAGTTGTAAACATCCGCATGACAAAAATTTCCGGTAGACTGGAGCTTATACGTGGTCGGCTTCCGTAGAACTTTAACAATAAAATATCGATTTCTAAATTGAAGGGAATCATAGAGATCTCCTCCAATCAACAAAAAAGCGTATGCAATAGAAAAAATTACACCTAAAGAAGAATCGTCTCGTGAACACGCAAGTTAGATCAAACATAATTTGCGACTTGATATCATGGGAATTTGCCTTACGTGTTTTGGGCATTTCTTGCATTTTCGAGTGAAATTATACTGCTTCATGCTCAGTCAAGAGAGTATAGAGAAATTGCAAAAGATCTACCTATGATATTTTGATAGGATAGACGACTCCTTCAATCAAATTTACTTTGGCTTTACCTATGAGAACAACAGTAAATGCTTTCAAGCACAACACCATCATTTGCGGTATAGCACAGTTTCCACAGGGTGTGCCAAATTGGATCAATACAGCGCAGCGTTAACTGTGTAAATATAACCAAGGTTAACTTCGTATAGGTTTCGAATAGGGCTTCAATTAGTGTTTATTCCAAGTGAATGAGTATACACTTTGAATGAAGTTTTTAGTTACTTGATTGTATCATAGGAGCTTCAGGAGGGAATTATTCGGCGAATTTGATTTTCGATAACTCTAAGTTTCCGTTGGATAATAAGTTTCGATTTGACTAAAAACGTCGTCAGTCTTAAGGCTTACGAGAAGCCAGTGTATATTCCTGCAACATTTGAGTGCTATATCCGGCGCTCCCGCCATCAACCTTCGAATAAGTAAAACGCATTTAGTCATAATGATGTACTTTCTCGATGCACGAGGTAAAATGAAGAGATTTTATGTTTAGAGCAACGTTACTCTGGTACTTTAGCATCACAGTAAACCATGGCGTCCAAATGCTAAGAGCTGGAATACGCACAAAAAAAACATCGTTTTGTCAGTGCAACCTCAAGCCAAATAATATTTCAATTTAAGACCGTATTGCACGCCTCTTGCGGAGCACCTTTTCAAGTAGCAGCCATAGCAGTTTTTATTTTCCATTCAGGCTAATCGCTACAACAACAAATGCTATCAAATCACTGCCCCTGTACAACTACCTCACCGATAGCACTTCTTGTTCGCATACTCCCCAAACTATAAACCACACAGGCATCACTAGCACAACGTCAATGAAAATACGGCAAACTTACAATCGTCGTCTAGAGAGATACAATCATCATCGTCGTGGAAGCTTCTCAAATATCTCATCTCCTCTGTTTACTGTCAGAAATAACGGGTAGGAGGAGGTCGGTTCAGCTGCTGCAGATCTTTGCAGCTATACCAAATCTAAACTTGGGTATGAATGAATGGGCAATGACACGCGCCGACTGATCAGCTGATGTCCGGAGTCAACATCCAGACAAGCACGCATGCACCTATGAATAACGCATTGGCAGGTGTTTTTCTACGTTCGCCTAATGAGATTGATGCTTCTGATGGGCAGACGGTGTAGGTGTTGTTAGCGGAGTATGTCGATGATACTTAGGTATAAAATCGTTCTCATGAAATCACAGAGTTCACACATTCCATCGTACATTGGGCATGCGCACAATGCCTCCGAATCAAGAGGTGTTCTTCGCGCACGCCATCGGACCAGAAATCTAATTAACCACACATAGAATATCTGTTATACAGGTAACTGACAAAGCATCGAACACTTTCTTATTGGTTAGCACGATTACGTTAGCTAATTGAACTGCCCGCCTATTACCTTCCGATGTCACACTACAATATTACCGACCCATGGCGTTACGGCGGGAACACTGGCCAAAACGGCCGCAACGCCTCAATGAAACAACATAAATTCGGTAGATGCTCTATACATATGGATAGGTACAGCCTACTAACCGGTTATGACGATGCTTTCAATATAAACAATAGCAACGACACATCATCAACCGTAACAGAACTGTCACCCCTCTCCTAGTCTTCCCGATCGAAACGGGCTAGCATATAGCAGCAGAAAATGGCTAGACATAGAGAGAGAGACGTACCGCCGGATTTAGTGCATGTGCGCCATGAACAATGCTTCATCGAGCATGGTCAGGCAAAGGTAGAAGCAGTTAAGGCGCGATACCTTAATTCTATTAGGCAAATACTACAAGCAGTGGTCCAGTAGGAGTTGTCGTCTTAGAAACGAAATAGACTACATGCAAAATACGAACTTACCCGAATCATCCAGCGAATCTTTCTCGCCGCCATTCATTGTTCACTGCTGGTGTTTGTTGTTGATGGAGAGCCAAGAGGGGTTGATAATAATAGTTGTGGCATTCACGAGATCGCTTACGGCAGTCAACAGGAACCGCTCAGCAACAACGGCGACACAATTACGCTATTAACTCTATATCGAGACACCACAGACGAGCAAATTCATCATAAACGAGGATTACCAACACTCTCACTACGACAACAGCCTTCTCCGCAAGGTTGTGCTCCACTCAAATCGCATCGAGTTGCTCGACCAGCTATCGCAATTGCTGTACTCGAGCTAATGGCGGCGATGTTAGCTAGATTACAATTAAAATTCTAAACCAGCAATGTACATAGACCAGTTATGTGTACCATTTGTTAGCGAAAGGACAGGTAGTAAACCTATAATAAATCTAACCCGTCTCGCCCACATTCACGCACGTCTGATACGGAGCGCCACTGTCTTCGTTATCGTCGTCTCCTTGATCAACTCTCTCGCAAACATAGAGCACACATTGTGCAAAAGAGATCTTTCCACCAGCAAAATCCGCAATCAGCACCACACAGAGCGTTTTAATAGCTGGGTAGAAACACCCCCGTTACCCCAGCTCGTTTTCGTGTTACCTGTCTGGCGGCTTAGTTTAGCGCGAGAATCAAACCACTAACTTAGTAATTGCAACTTGCGCCTGCTACTACTGTGTTAACTGAAGATACGCCCCACCAAATAATGGGCTAAGTGGCTAGCGATAACCGCTGAAGTTAGCAGAGGTCAACAACAATCAGTTGAATAAGCAAGCGTTAACCAAGCACCTGCCCAGTGATTGTTAATAGGGATTAGACTGTCGCCGAGGCGCCAGATAATAGCTGCTGCCTTTCTGCCACAGCGGTGTATTCTATGTGGCGCGCCGACAATAAGCTGTCTCTACAGAAGGCCTCGCCGCAGCACTGGTGGCAACGACTGCAAAGCGCAGGAACATTAGATGGGTGAACGTATTTTTATTTACATGCGGACCTCGCGGGGCGGTCGGAGCGAGTGAGGAGAGGGCAGACGGTGTCGCCGCTCTTGGCAGACAAATCTAAATAGGGTATTTGTATAGAAACATTGTACTGGGTTCGTTTGTAGCTAGAACATTTTTGTGTTTCTCACACTCATATGATTAGGTGATAATTATCTAGTTAGAAGTTGTTTATCATATGAGAAATGGGTAATTTGATAACGTAAGACAGGTAGGCTTTAAACTGTTTCTGAGGACTTCTTTGTGTTGTATGATGGTGAAAGGTTTTACCCAGAACTATTTAATACATTTAAATAGCACCTATGTGTTTTGCATGTTTACATTTGCGCTACATTTGTAGCTGTAAGGGGCTGGGCGCAATATGTTGTCTACGAGGGCGACGTTAACAAAAAAATTCGTTGACACATTTCGTTGAGCTGACGATTATATGTTATGTAACATTGTTTTTTTTCAAAATTTAGAAAAATTAGATTAGATTATTAGACAAAATTTAGAAAAAAGCAGATGCATTTTCGGAAGGGTCACATTCAATATGTTTAAATCGTTTGACATGTAATGTATTATCTAGCCATTAAGCAGGATTTTTGTTATAACTGTAAACTGTAAATTCGTCTACTACGACTCGTTTCCGTCCTACTGGAATAAAGATTTTTATCTAATCCTTACCTCTGATCAAGCGTAAACCAACATAGTAAGATCCACATCACAAATATCAAGACATTTAGAGTAACTATTTCAATTGCGTTTCGTACATTTACTTCGATCCGGTAGGATTATGCTATCACGACTTAGTAATATCTATAGATTAAAACTGACGACGCTCGAATTGGGTTTCTTCTAATAAAAAAAAAAGGTGATAACAGAGGACCAACCAGTAGGCATCGCCATAGGCGCAACACAATATGTTGGTATTTGTGGCTTAGAAACTAACTCATCCGCGGATAGAATTGATCTCAATCACCCTCTACATTTGTTCGTTGAATAACCATATATAGGATAGGGCTGTATGGATGAAAATTTATTTAATCCTATCGTCGAAAACAACAGAAACAAAACCCGTGGATTCATAAAATACTCTTCTGTTGTGTAGATTAAATCGGCTTATTGCACTTTGTTGGTAGTCGAGAAAATATCAGTAAAAGGCATCTCGTTGGCCTGTGAAGTCTCATAAAGTAGGGTTAGAAAGGCCAACAATAAAACCATATGGGCCACTAATTGTTTTATGTGAAGAAATCAATAAGTAAAAAAGAAAGATTTTTTAGAAAAGGCCCTGATTACAACTAGAAGAGACGATGCTTTGTAATAATTTACTGCTACGTAAGACAGGTCAAAAGTTAGAATTCGTTTAGCATAGATCTGCATAGCGTTTTGCTATCCAGCATAAGGCCAGATTTTGTTGGGCCTACGTTGCGGTACATCGATAAGCTGCATTTTGTTTTCGATAAGTGAAAAAAAAGCGGCAGTAATGTGTACATTGTCCTTCAAAGCTGGATTATGCTAGGACCTATATAATTATAGTGATTTTAGAATAAATGATGATCGTCATCGTCCGCAGCGAGATACATATATTGCCAATGCTGTTTTGAACTGATATGTAAAAATATGTCGCCAAAGTCTCTCTCAAAATCCACCATATGTGAGACATCATTGGCAACAGCAACATGTGGTACTATATATATATATACGTATATTTACCAAATTAATACGACGTACTTTGATACTATGTGGTTCGAACTATTTCGAACTAGGCGAAACTGAAGGAGAAAAACAAACTGATTATTTTGTTTCTCTATCGTTCAATAGAGGCTCTTGACACGGAGAAAAAATATTTGACTGTCTCGCTCCGACCCGTGTTCCATATAGTGGCACCTTTTCATATATATATATATATATACACATGTATTTACGGCAGCAGCCATTGAGGGCGTAATAGAAGCGTGTAGTATTTTAGAATTGTCTATGAATTTCAATGATTTTCCTGGGCCTCTTCCGTATTCCCTACAGTATTGTGCCAATTTCCAAATATCTCTAACACAAAATGTTTTACTTTACCAACATGTGCATGGTTAGTCGCCTCGTAGTCGCCTTTCGGGAGCACATTGATTCGGGTTAAATTTCACGTTTGACAATCGTGCAACAAGGATCTGACACCCCTTTGCCGTTCTATATCGCCAAACAAAAAAAAAAAAAAAAAGTAAGGAAGCTACAATAGACAGCGCAATTTTATGCAGTTCTGAGAGTATTCATTTGTCGGTGTCAGATTCATCGATGACTTTCTTATTGTTTAAGCACGATGAATAGAAGTCTTATACATTCTCCAAAGTGGGTATGGCTGAATACGTAGAGGCGCGCTCCGTTTGCGAGCATGAACTGGAGAGGGCTGTAACATCTTGAAAAAGTTCGAACGAAGAGAGATAACAGTTTCTACATTGAAAGTGTTGGCTCCTGTTGACGTTGATGGGCTCGTCTCCAATAGGATGGCGGCATGATAAACAAATTAACAGCTCGTGCAAAACCAGTGGAAGTTGGCTGAAACTTATTGCACCGTCATGTAAGTTCTCAGGGCAGTGTTCTGCCGCACACGCGTAACACTGGCGTGATGCTAAATGGTGATATCAAATCACCATTGTCTACCTCTGCGAACGAAATATATGGCTCAAACAATAAGACAATTTGCCTATACGGATTTTAACACGTTCAATATGGGTTCGAATACTAATCACAAGCATAAGTAACCAAAAATGTTACCGAGCGAGGGATCGTTTATTACTCCCTGCGTATATATACGTAGAGGCAAACTACAGTTATATATAATTCCAGGTTTTCTCGATTAACATTGTACAGAAATACAGAAGTGTATCAGTGCAATGAGATTCACTCTAATGCTAACCGCCTAAATCATTTCAATGGCTAAAACGTTCGACCGTCTTCAAGTCAGTGACTGCTCGTCCTCTTAAAGTTGAATAATGATAAATACGTATGCCGTTAGTAGCCTGCCACAATGTCTATATGCCAAAAAAATACCTACCTATCTGCATAGTTTCTGTGGTGAAGAGTAAAATGCCTAGATATTGAAGAGTGTAGCCCGGGGTAGCGGTACACCACCTACGCCACTTGTGTTTACCTGTTATTCATCCTAGCCTGCCATCTGTTCGTTATGGTTGTGCGTTATTTATTTCGATTGCTTTTAACTTCGGAACGATATGAGGTTCAGCCGAAGGTTGAGAAAAACATGATTCAGTCTCTGACAACAGTCTTTCAAACAACAGATGAACCGCACTATCTAGCACTAGATTTCTCTATTTGCCTTCATTAAATCTGTTCTTGTTAATTTTTAGCTAATTAAAATCAGTTACTATGTTATGGTTACGCAGGAGAGCTCTGGTACGGTTCATATTTTAGAAATTCGATTAACGGGATCGATGATAAACGGGATGATAACGGGAAATCAAATGCTACCCGTAAGTGCTATTGTGGTATTTTTTTGCGTTACGGTTCAATAACTTCATATAGAAAATGACAGGTAAATTAGGCTTACTTATGCCACTACCTCCGTCTATACAAAAAAAATGTTGCTATTCTGGCAGAAAATCCAAATTCACTCGAAGATTTAGTTTAGAATAGCGGCAAAAATTTAGCACGTGATCGTCTTTTTTTCGTTTTCTTTTTTAACCATTGTGTTGTTATGCGAAATGAAGAAAAAAATGAAGGCCCGAGTTCACGTTTGTATATGCAGTGTGCACCGCTCATGTCGCCACGACGGCACGAAAAGCAATGAAAATACGAGTTTGTATATACAGAAAATAAGGAGTGGACGCGATTGCCTCTGAATTATTACGATTATCAAGATTACACCAGGCTTTTCAGCGTACTGATCGGTGACCTTTTGCTAAGAATCCGTACATCAATTAGTTCCTCTGTTTATGATCAGTTGAACAATGTTCTATTGCATCGCAAGGCAGATCTAGATATTTGCTGGACTAATGTGGAAATGAAGTAGGATACAAAATCTCGATGGCTGAAACTGCACTTGTTTGTGCAGAGAGATGCTGGGTTGGGCGTGTCTGGTCAGTGTCGACCGGCAAAATAGTTTCGGTTCCGTTTCGGATCGTGACACTTGCACAAATTTTGAAAATCGAGTTTCAAGCAAGGTCTGCGTTTATCCAATACAATTGCACATATTGCGCCATGCATCGAACCCTTCGCAAGCCGCTTCGTTGCCGTTTACGGTCCGTGGACAGATACGATTGACAGTCTTGGATGGCGCATACCGCCATGAACATCTCCGCAGCGCCTGTCAACAAATAATTGTCTGGCCACCCGTTCAAATATTATTGGATACAACTTCTAAATGTATGTCACTTTAGTCGTTTCTGTATTGTTTTCTTTCTCCGTTAAGCCTGCATATGTTTTCATCTCGCCTGCTTGAAGCAATCACTATGGTGTCATAGATTTAGTGGACATGGCCATTCGTTTCTGCGACTGCGAATCTTTTTACGATGCATCTGCGAATACTTTTAGGCGCCACCCCTATCATCCAAATATCCGTCATTTCATTGAATTGACGACCTCATGCCTCGACAATAGTAACACCTAAAAATAATAGAATTATCATACTGATACAACTCAGCCGAAACATCTGTTAAAGATTAGCTCTGGCCGTTTAGCGGCAACCGTACGACGTTGCAAGACCCCACTAAATAAGAACAGTCCCTCTCACACCGAAGTTACTGGAAGAACGATGGCTGTGGTCAAGATCACGGCTGTGCTTTAAGATGTACTATCATTTTAATCGGCTTTTATTATATAAAGTAGCAGCAAAAATTGTAACCAGTCTATCCAAAGAGATACTTTTTTTGGGCCTTTTTTTCTTATGAGAGAAATTTTCGTTCGTGCGTAAGGGTAGATTTAGATTTTGATCCGTTTCATTCAGTCTTTCTGTTGACGAGAAGGTAATTGTCGGACTATTGAGGACCGGAGAAGTGAGTGATGAATCAACCTGCGTGTATGCGAGTTTGCCGATAGTAATTGAATACCGTAACACATAAAGATCATTTCGAAAATACACTGAGAAGTGACAAATGGCTGGCAAGCTGGGTTGCATTAAACGTATTTTTAGGACATGCAGTTTTGGTAAAATAATAAAACGGCAACTCATCTGCATCGTCACATGTTTCAGGGCTCGCCGGAAGCTGCCTGTTGCGCCGATAATCTTGTCTCGATTCAATTCTCGTTTCTGGCGATCGAGATCTACTACTTTGAGCAACAACTACTCTCATACAATGAGAACGAGGTGCACAAAAGAAGCTAGCAGTTTAGCATCTAAATTAGATGAGTATATTAAAAATGTCCTTCAATTGCCTCAAGAAGAACCTTTAGACACAGAAGAAATCAGTTTTGCTACAAATGAGACGCACGAATCGTGTGTTTCGTCTTCCACAAACGGACGGAAAGATTATTTTCCATTAGAAATCGGAAACATGAGGAATCCGAAGAACGGTCGAAGAGGACGTGCTTGGTGTCCACCTCCAAACGAGAGTTGCCTTGGAAAACGCGAAGCGACGACACCCCAAACAAGGTCCCCCCAAGGGTGTGAACAAATGAACTCTCGATTACTGGAGATACACGGATTTTTTGCTTCAACGCCCGCAGACGATTCGCTCGGCTCGATCAATGCGCAAACGTCTGTCGTTAATAAAGAGGCTGGAAAAGTTTATTTCTTGGTAACGTCGCCACAGTGTGAACTACAATCAGTTTCTACACAAAAGCAGCCACAGGAAAGTAGTTCAGGCATGATGGTAGATTATAAAGTAACAGCTGTTTTAGAACTTGACGCTTCTTCATTCGTAGCGAATCCTCAGGTACAAGGTGCCAGTGAACTTGGTATAAGCGACTTGGATGACCCGGGCATATTGTCTGGATATCACCCGATCCAAGAAGGTTGCCTAACCTTGCACGATTATAGCGACGCTAATCAAGCATTTACCGAGTTTCAAACGGACAGCTCTGTGTACTTCGGTCAACAACACCAAGAGGCCATGGGTGAAGACCCCAGAGGAACACAGCTATTGTATGATGGTGACTCATTGCTAGATCACAGCTAGATTTATTTATGACCATCTGTGCTCTTTCGATCTGGTTATGCCATTGGAATAAACTCGTGATAGTGGTAATTATAGGGCTGATTTTACTGTTATTATATGTAAGTTTAAAACAATAGTATAATCAAAACGCCACGTTTGGATTATAGCTCGTCACATAATAAATATATCACAGCAGTTAGGTGAGCGAACAACTGAGTCTGCCATTGACTAGAAGTACGCTTTTACCGTATAGACGGGCGCACGTAAAACTGACAATAAATACGTGCGGGGTTTTCTAAGTAATCCAAATAAAGTAATTTACTTAGACTGATTATAGCGTGCAATATCATTTTTAAATTAATAATGTCACTATACAACATAGGATTAGTTACTAGGTCTGGGTGTTGTCGTGATGAAGTAGTAACATTTGTAAATAGTCTTTTTCTTATACAAATCGATTTTTCGTCGAGTTCAGATATCATTAAGTAAACTTGCTTAATATAGTCTGCTGGTAAGTAAATATTATCCAATTTGTCACATCCGTCTCACGGCCATCTATAAATAATAGCGGGCCTGTGAGTTTCGTACTCGATTTCTTGAAGTGTTGCTATTCATTTTAAATTATCCCGCTTGATTCGTTTCGATCGTTGAAAAGCGTTTTATTTAAATACTCGCTGCTACATATGGATAATAATTTTTATCTATTATTTCAGTAAATCTTAAAATCGGGGCGCTCTGTGTTGTGAGATGAAACACCTATAGAACGCTGACGGATCCCACAAAACGGAAATATTTTTACCATCTTAATACCTGGTACAACCGTAGCCGAAAGGTGTCTATGTAAACCTATAGTGAAGGAACGCTTCAAAAAATTAAGTGCGCAGGGGCCCCGATAAACCATAGAAGGGATATAAGTTACATAAATAATATGTTTTTTTCTTGTTGCAGTTGAAAAGGTGCATTTTTTAATTAAAAAAAAATGATTATCAAGATTTTTACGCATGTGTAGATATTTTGACGTAAACAGAAAAATGCGTTGCTGCCAATAGTTTCTTCTGCGCTTGAAACGTGTCGCGGCATTTGACAATATTCTTTGGCTACGTGAATTTTACCAAATATACATATGTCTCGGTAATTTTTCGTGGAATTGTATTGTATGTATCGGTATATGTATTGATATGTAGGATGCATATGAGAGCATTTGAATTCAGACGTCTTCTGCGTACGGTCAAAGTAAATTCACCATGGAGCGACTGCAGAACAACGTTTTTCCGTGAGGGTCTTCCACAAGTTAACGAAACAAGCTGTTTTATTGCCCGGCTTCTCCCCTGCCTACACCTCCCTCCCGCCTCTCCACGAAGGCTTCTTTATGGAATAATTCTTTGCCCCATGGCAAAGAAAATACCCCAAAAAAGCTCGAGCAAAAACTCGTCTGCGTTTCACTCCCCCCGCTCAGATGCGTCGGGGTGCCTATTACAGTTCTGCAGATCGGAGATAGCGCTTAGCCGGCCTTACGCATTTTCACCTAAGAGGCTTATATCGAAGGCCACCCTCGAACGCGGCAAAACGTTTCACAGTTATTGAATATCGCGCATGGTCCATACTGCCGCTTACCACTGGTAGCAGATTTACCATGTGTAACGAAGACAATAATCGAGACATGGCGCTATTGTCTTAAGGCGTGTCCTTTCGACAATTTTATTTTTATGTTCATTTATTTAGAGAACTAGCAACTTGTCAAGCGGAAATCGATTACTACAATTTTACTTTAGTGAAAACTAATAGGTATACAGCAAGAAGCCGGTGGCTGTAATAAGTTACAAATGAAAAAAGATATGCTTTTTAGCTTACTTAGTTTGCGAAACAGCTTGACGTGAAAACTTTATAAGGTATTAGACGTTTCTAGGGAGATTATCGCATCAATTACTAATTGCATTTAGTCAGTAATAAACAAGTTTTAATCCAGTTTACGTTATCTATCCGATACTGGGTTTTTTTAAGTTATTATAATTTAAGTAACATTGGGATGTCTTTTTTAGGCCTTCACGGCATAAATTCGGCGAATTTCATGGTTGGTCCGTTATCCCTTAGAATCTTGTCCTATCGCCACAGAACGGATACAACATAAGCTAATCAAAACGCGCCGATGTGTAGTATCTATAGTGGTAAAGTTGTTTGCGATAATCCTGATGTTCCCGTAAGTGGATACGACGACAGTTTTGGTTCTTATTTTTATCCTGTTTAGGCAGACTGGCTCGGCAGACGGCAACGACGCCCCACGCATTGTTGACAGCCGCCCCACTAGGCGATCTGATAGAGCAATCTATGAAGTCATCACTTCTTGTGCCAAGTATTTCTACCAGTCTCTAGTTAGCTCCCTCAGGTAGCTTTGGGCACGTCGCGCTTAGAACACAAGCTGTCAAATACTTGTATTAGCGTGGGCTTCCGCACGCTTCCGGAGCTCGACCTGCTTCACCACTGCCGCAGAGATCTGTCGAAACCTATGTATACCCGCTCAAAAAGCTGAAGGGGTATTAAAAGCATTTTTCCTGTCGTTACGTGATTGTATCGTAATGACCCGCACGTTCGGTTCCTCTCGACTCCCAAAAGTGCCGCCCAGTATTTATTGATCAATATCGCCTTAGAGATATACACAGCGAACGGTTCTGTAAATATGACTGCTCATGTTCACCTTAAAACAAACTATAGGTTAAAGCAGATTTGTTTGTTGCTTAAATGTATCGAAACGAGTCGATTAGAAAATTAGGACCGAAACAGGACGTCGGTAATGAGCCTTTTGTTCGTTTAGGATCAAACAATTTCACAGTTTCTTCGTGATTTCCGAAATAAAATCCATTTTCGTATTAAAAATTATACGGATAGTGTTCCAGTCTGTCTCTAAATAAAGCGAACCAAATCAAGGTATCCAGCTAGAGATGGCTGAATAAGCCAGATTCTTAATTACTCGTAGTGTATTTAGGTAACCGTCGACCGATGCTGTATAGAGGTGTCTACACCTGCTAGTATGTTACGCTATATATTACGCTTGAACGAGGTTCCTAAAACTTGCCACAGACAAAAGGAAAAATATCTTCTTGCGGTCAGTCGGTCTAACCACTTTGATGCCTGGCTTTTTTAGTCTTATTGTACAATATGATTGCCCATCGGCGGAAGGGATGAAACGACAGAAGGGGCTTTGGTCAGGAAGAAGCCGCATCTATTCGCGGTTTGGCCAAGAGCTACTTGGTCTTCCAATTACTAATTGCGGGATCAGCACCTGTCGTGTCTTCTTACTTTTCCGCTGTAAAGGGTAGACATCCGTAGGGTTCGATGCGGCTGGCGTCGCCGCCTTGGCCAAGAGCGTCCTGTGCCGGTGACAGATTTCCTTTCCTTTGTTTGTGCACCTAGGTAGGGCGGAACAGAACGATATCGGGATAGAGCGAACGAAAAGCATTACAACTGACGGAGGTAACAGCAGGGGGTCTGCTCTATTTCCACCTATACCGAAGTCCCCTATGACGATAGTTGCCCTGTTAGGTATCCGGCTATCAAGCGGCGCCCTAACGAACCACCTGTGCACCTCATGGAGTTCATATATTTTTGCTGTGCACAAGACGGGGACAGGTTTGCAGCAGTCAGGCCTTGGATATAGATGGGAAAAGGCCTTTCGTTTATATAATATGTATGATATGTAGGAACAGATACGGTTTGACCGTCTCTTGTTTGCAGCACAATTCATCCCAGCAAGGGCTTTCCTTATAATATATCGTATAGTATGATTATGTTATACGCATGATTTATAGGCGTGACTTAGGTATGTATCTACCAAGAAATCAAAGCAGCCTATATTGCTCAGGCAGAGTCCGTGCTCGAAATCCAAACGTATCCTGTGTATGGCAGTGTCGATGGTTAATGTGTATAGATCACATTTTGCTGGACATCTCTAGGCACATTTCTAGCCTAGTCCGTACTGTAGGTACAAGTACATTTCGATTAAATGCAAGAGCTTCAGATATCTAAGGCATTCTCTAACTGTGGAGGCAACAAAGTGTATGTACATCTCAAACTTCGTCATTACAGGTTTCATGGTGATAATTAGCCCGTTCTAATTTACATGACACGCCTGGATCGTGGAAGATAGACTTGATTATCGGGCTTTGTAACTTCTTAGTTGTTGTATATCTCAACTCGGTCTGGCACAAGCCTGATTTTTATTGTCATTAGCCAACTGACTCAGCACTGCGTGATGGTCACGCTTCCGCCTTCCACCCTCTTCTTATGTGCCCATGTCTAGGAATAAAAGATGCAGAAAAAAGTCATCTTTCTAATGTTGCTTGAGAATAGGGGCAGACACCAAGCCATTCGGACAATAAAACACTGCAACGGTGTTATCGCACCTTAACAGTGCTACCACGAAAGCACGATGGCAGGAAGAGGAGTCGAATTTTGCTGGGCAATCGTCACCCGATATTATTACCAACTGCGTCAGTCGGTATGGCGGCAGCTTTTTTGGCACTTGTTGTTTACACTTCTTCGACCATTCTAGATGTGTTCGTTACATAGAGGCGTGCAAAGCTTTGTAGGCCACAAGGGGCGATTGGCGCTCCAGCGTGTGGTTCGGCACTGGACGTCGGCACAAGCTACACACTTCGTCTCCATTACAACTACTTAATCAAAGAAAGGAGAGGCGAGGTAGGCTCTTCCCTTCAGCGGTCAGCACCTCCTCGGGTTCCTGCATTCTGAGCGCATTCTTGGCGGCGTACCGGCCTATCTTCAGCGCTTTCGTTCTAGAGGGAAACAGGGACACCAGTAAAAGCGAGAGACCCGCGATCCTGAAGAGCGTTGGGCTTGCTGGCCTAGCCTATCAAACAGACACAACTAACAAGCAAGACAGGTGGTGAGCCTTAGGTTTCTCACGTTCGAAACCAATGTGGATCGGCTTGAAAAGGACGTGGGCAACGATGCAACGAAGAAGGAGGACAATTAAGCTACCGATCCTGGCCGTAGGTCCTGGTGGTTTCTTAGTTGCTACAATAAAACTCGACAGTAGGCCACGAACACGAAGGGACCAAAAGTAGGAGGCAGCGACTAAGCGGCCAACGAAGTCGCTCATTGAGAGAGTGAAAGAGATAGTAATCGGGTACAATGAAGCCCGAAGAAATAATCTTACAAGCTTAGACTTTGGTACCTCCCTAGCATTGCGCTGCCTCGCCAGCAGTAAAGGAGAAAGCTAGCAGAGGTGCTAGCGTCGTCGCATAATAATGCTGGTAAGATGGCGGGGCAATCGGCAGGTGAACGACGAACGTGTAACAATACTACGGAGTTCTATTTCTGCCGGAAGAACTGCGAGAGATGATACTGTAGCCCCGGTACGAGGGGTATCCTATATCTTGTGTCTTTCACACTGGTGTGCGAGTCTAGGAGGATGAAACTGCCGGTTTGCAGGGAAGTGAGCGGAAGTTGAACACAGTTAGGAGCTTTTGTCATGTAAAGTCGATCAGAGGAAAGCGTTGGATGGGGGCAGAATTGATAGATAAGCGAATGTTCGTACCATGTCAATGACGATGCTGAGGAGGCAAAACGTGGCTAGACACTGGACCAAAGACGAAATGGTGGAGTATTGACAGAGTAAGCAGGAAGGGGGAGTGGTTGCATGATGAATTGGTTTCTTAAACTGGCGATGCAGAGTCCGCTTATGAAGTTCTAACGAGCGTCAGTAAATTCCATTAAAGTGAAGCTAACAATGAGTCTTCTCGGGCTTGTCCATGATCGAGATAGATGACGAATATCAGGCAGATATAATGTTAACGAGATGCAATTCTCACGTTAAGTCCATTTTTTGAAGGCACCCAATTCTGTTAGGTTTGTAAATTTTAATGAGAAATACAACACAGTCCAGCTTACCGAATTAATGTTGAAAAGCTATTTTCCCAACACCAGGGTTACCTTCTCTCACATATCTGTCCGCCGGGTCCGTCATTCCTTCAGCTTGCTAACCAATATGCTTAAAACTTTATACAAATATCACCCTAAACAGAAGGACAAAGTATTGCAGTAAACAGATATGAATTGTTGACCAGGAAAACAGCTTGCACGGGTATAGGTGTCTGATTTGTTTCACTGATATTTCCAGGAATCTATAAAACCACTAGAAATTGGTTTAGGTAAAATGAGGTGGTAAATAGACCGCGCTCACCACTATTATATTAAACGCATGCTAAAAAATTACCCATAAAACATCATAGACCTAGACATAACCCTTTTACACCTGAAAGCGTTCAAAAACGTCTATTTGTATCGAAGTTTCTTTGTTAGTTTTGGAAACAAACAATTGGACCGATCAGCCCACGAGAGTTCGTCGGAACCAAACTAAGTGTCATTAGGTTAGTATTCTGTTGATTGGTTTGCCGAAAGGCCACTCGTGCATCATTTGCGTTAGCAGTATCATACCAATCGAAAACTATTCGTTCAAAGAAGCGAGTGCTCGATCGGTAATCCTCCAAATTTGCAACTTTGTGTTGTAACACCTCTGGTTAATATTGAAGTGCGTTGTTCTGCTTGGGTTTATAGTTGTTTTACCTTTTCTTTTTTTGTTTTTGCACAGGTGAGTGGCTTGACTTAATGAACCTTTTTAGGACCAGACACGACATTAAGATCTGCGCATCTGTTTTGTGTTTGTAAATAGAGAGTTACGAAGAGTCCGTGTGGTTATCAAAACATATTGTTCCAATCGCCGAAGGTGGCCTATAGGTGGTGGTTATGAAGGTGGTCTGTAGGGACCGTTCTGCTTATATTGTACGTCCTTTGTTTCTCTTTTAACAGCCTTTGTATAACGAGATTAGAGCCGGTGTGATTGTAGTAGCGCTCCTTTAATTAGCCTGATTTACATATAGCTAGCCCCACGTACCTTTCGAGCTGTGGTAGAATCGAATTTTGTCAGTTCAGTAATCAGCAACGGATAAGTGGCTGGCATTAGTGATGATGTCAAAGTTCAGTAGCGTTAAACCTAATAAATAGTTTCCTTTTAGCGTGAAGCCTAGCCTTCGCAGATTTTCTGCTTGGAAGATGAAGCTTTTGTCCGGCCAAGTCGATCGTTATCGTTCGAATTGGCATTGAGACGGATATGGCAGCTTGCTTATGGCTATGATATGACATATGCGTCTCTCGATTCGTGTGAACGTATGTGCGGTTATGCTAAACGCTCGACCAAAATGTATACTCTTTTGTCTTCTAGAAAGCTTTTCCCGTATAGTTTAGAAGCAAGCTATCCCAAATAGAGTTGACTATTACAAAAGCTGCTGAGGTGTCCGCCGGGTATTCTGCACAGCAGATGAGTACGTCTGCACGCGTTGAGCTCGGGATTTATCTTGACACTGTTCTATGATACGTGGGCGTCGGAGGTCGTGGTAGTAGTTTTTCTTGACTAGCTGCCTCAGCAACTATGGGCTCGTTAGTGGGCTGTCGTTACCTTCATTACCCCGAGGCGGTAGGCTGCATTATGGCCACTCGCAGGCCACCACAATTTGTCCATTGGTAGTGGCCCTACTCGATCTCTGTAATGATCTCTATCGCCAGCGTTCCGCAGTAATGAGCAATATGTGCTGAGGTAATTGCATCACACTACATTATTACTATGAAGTAAAATACCAGTTAGTCCCTAATGAATGAGTGTGTACCCTAGGCCGTCTATTCTACCAGGGGCCGCGTCTTCATATAGAGATCGGGTGTAAATTGCCAGATAAATAATATGCACTGCAGCTGTTAGCTAACGCTATGGAACGTTTTTCAGATGAAGTTTATAGAATTTGCAGCTAGAAACGACATGTAAATCTGATGAATTTCGGTATAGTAACATGTGTTGAGAGGAATGATTTCCCAAGTGGAAGGTAGTGATTCAAAATGATGAAATCGTGTTTGCTTTATCTGAATGTAACTTTGTTGTGTTGCGGGTGACCATTAAGCCATAATTTTTAAGTATATAGACGTAGTATTAATAAAGATATGACAGCTAAATGGACAATATCATACTATAAGGGAAACGGACGCTGTTTTTTTTTGTTGGCAGAAAGTGAACTCGGTAATCCATTGACCATACAAGAGATATGTAAGTGGCATTGAAATTACTAGCATTAGCAATATATGATCAATAAGGTAGCAGTAGAGAGCTGCCACAACTTCGACGTCTACCGCTTATGCCAACAGTAGGCGAGTAAAAACACCAGCTTTTTCTGAAAGTTCGACCGCCGCCATACTCTTTAGCCCCTCTGGGGCAGACGGTGGCCTTTTCATACAACCTCTTTTTCTGTTTAACAGGAAATTAGCGTCCGCCAACTCAAGCGCGAACGAGCCCTTGCAGGCTGTCAATCACCGCGTAGCAAAAAGACGGAGCGGCAAAGACAACGTTTTTGTATACATTTTTTTGTACAGGTATATATGTACGTTTGCATACATATTTCCATTTAAATTGGAACTCTCAAATAGGAATTTTCCCGGTGGCAGTAGGGATAGTCTCTGAAAAGCCAGCATTAATTATTTTGTTAAAAATTTTGTTAGAATCTATACTACATGTATACCTGAGTAGTTCGTTCATGAAGTAAGGTTGTAGGCGCGTAGTGATGTTTTAGATATTGCCGTAAATTAAATGATCGTCTGCACATACAATACGATGGCAATACATTGACCGGCTACTATATAAAGTTGCTTAGTTTATATTATGGCATTACAGTCGATGGGAGAAATTATTTTATCAAAACTAAAGCAGAACAATCCAGCCATTACCCACGATGTTGGTTTTATATTGACCTAAATTCTACTTCTCACGCTTTTAATGATTCACTGTATTTACGACATATGTAGCATAATTTTCAGCTGCAACATCTCATGATAACTTTGTACCCTAACGTCATAGCGTATGTAAGATTCTAAATGTGAACCCATTTTGACTAAGCTTGGCTTTTCATATGAAAAATTAATGGTAGATTCCATTAGTTGGTTGTCCTAGAAGTACTAGAAAATCTGAGCTGCATTTTAGATTGGGTTGGAATATTTCACGCTAGTAATTTCTGCAATATCACCATATATCGTCCTACTTGTGGAGTGCCTGTGTTTTGAATTGTTACAACGATATTGTCTCAGATTATCAAAGGCCTCAGGGAAGTAAAAGTCGTTTTGCGCCTGAAGCCTTACCCTAGTCCATGCTTACTCTTTCCTATTGGCTGATTTCCGTTTTGGTTACGAGGAATTGGAGGTATTAAATGGAAATACAGATACCTTAAAATCGATAAAAGCTACACTTTCTTTTCGGTCACTTACATCTTTTCAGTCGGTCTAGGATTATGCCGGGTTGGAAAAAAGAACAAACAACACGATTCTTTCTAGGATCAAACGATAGCCTTTTTTTCTCTGGAGGTAATCCTAACTCAGCATGCTCATGCACTGTATCTGTGGTGGGCCTTGCCTAGGCCATAGACATATTCTGGTAGCCACAGTACGTAAACTAACCTCAAATAACTTGCGCCTGCTGTAAACAACACATAAACTAGGACATGCATAGTTCACAGGACACCTGCGCGGTGCCTTGTGGAAGTTTAATTAAACTCCAAAAACGTACCAGTAGTACAAGTTCATAGACATAGTCTATAATTTGACGTAGTGTGCTTCATTAACTACAACTAGACATTTATAGGGTTTCTCTAGGGATTAAGTCGGCCATCTTCGGCCGTGATTTCACGATCCGGCTGTGCATCATCGCCGTACACTCTCAAAGATAACACGTTCAATTTAAATCAGATTGATTTCAATCAACCTTTCAAGCCCCAAAGCTAAATTATATATAGAGTTATCTACTGTATACATTGTGCTAGGGGCGATACCGGCGATTGACGCGATCGCATTTATGTATAGATTCGCTGCTATTTGTAGGCTGCACCACGTTCAGTTTCGCTTGCTTTTCTGTCTCTCGTGATTTTTGTTTCACGCATTTGCGTACGAGCAGCCAGCGAGTTCAGTGTTTGGGTTGGCGTTTGTGCGCCGGAGGACGTAAATGACCGTTTTTTCATAGAAGTTCTATGGTGTCTCTCCCTTTGTCCGAGAGCGCTGCTTTTAGATCTCTAAATCAGTTCGCTCTTTGCCATAAACACAAGACACTCAATTTATCCGCGTTTTGGGACACTACTTTAAAGCCCAACTTGAACGCTAGCCCTGTGCTGCCCCAGCATGCTGTCGGTTATATGGACGCTGCAGCATTGCGTCCTCTAGTACTTCCCCGTTCCCTTTCAATCTCTCTTCGACACGCATCCCTAGCCAGTAAACACCTTAGTAGACGAAAATCTCCAGGGGTAAACTGCGTTCTTTCTACGAGATCGCCATGATCGCTCTGGATCCGCTCGTCGAGCCTGCATCGGTAGTGCATTGGCGATGTCGGAGCGATTAGCAGCTGCAGTCAGGGGTGGCCGGAATGGCCGTGTCCGGCTGCTATCAAGTTCATATCGTAATAGAAAACTTGCATCCGCACCAACCGCCCCTCGGGCGAAAATTTTATTCCCTACCGTAACACGAACCGTAGCATAAAAGCATTAGCAGAATAGGCGGGTCCTGCAAAACAATTTATAGTCAAAAAGGCGGAGATCGTAGTCGGAGGCCGTCGCTTCACCCGTAGCCGGCAGTTTCTCGATATGGGAAGCACTACAGCATACACTACTGGTTAGCCGTCCTCGATTCCGTGTGTTAACTCAACGAAGCTAGATGAGACCGGCTGGGGTCAAGTGGTTAGGCGAAATTGGGAAGGAAAAATGGGGGTAAACAGGCTGATGGGTGTCTAGGCCAGTTAAAAAATTAGACGCTTATCGATTAACGGAATTGTTATTTATTTATATCAAGCTCAAAGGCGTAAAGCCTGAAGTTATGATGAATGAACTAGCGGAGGCCTGATATCCTTTCGCCTTTCGTTCCCAGACCCACACACAACCTCGAGTTGGAAGGTCCTTGTCTTTCCGTGACAGCAAAACTGTATTAAACCCTTAACTGATTCAATTGACGAACACAAAGGAGGAAGACGACACTCCTATTGATATTAAAAAGTCGCCCTCCACAATCGACGCTGTAACCGAATCACGTATAGAAAATACTCTAGAGAAAAAGGTGTAGGCTTCTCCAGATGAGAGATCAAGTCGGAGAAATTAAACTATTAGGTAAATAGCAGCTCAAAAGTGCTGGATACGCTTCTCTCTATACGCTTCAAGATATTTTCTAGTGCGAACTTGGGTAATTTTTACTTTTTAGAGAAAAGGAGATACAATAGTACAATAAATCTCAATGTAATATAGAAGGCATAATGTTTAATTGATTTATATTGGTGCCACATAAGTAAACAAGAAGAAAAACACCGTCTGTAGGTGACTTTACGAACCCTCGTTGTTAATCAGTTTTACATTCTACATAGTTGCAAAGACTGCTACAACGTATTGCATTCTTCTCCTGCTCCGTATTCACTCAATTCATTATAGTCATTCCCTTTGCTTTACCACTGAATCCTTTGTCGGTTCGCGGAGTGTGCCACAAGCACCGAGATTCATTCAGTTGTTTCCTCTCGCCGTACCGCTTAGGTGCGGGATCGCTTATTTAATTATCTCTTTCCAACCCCGCCTATTCTCAGCCGTCATTGCCCCTTCGCGTCGGGTTCGCCCGAGTTGTACGTGGCACCGTCATGCAGGCTGACACGCTCAATTCCGCCGATGTTTCTCTATGATTCGCTACTGCGGGCGCGTGAATGTGAGCATATTAGAACGGAGCAAGCTGCGAACGGGCATCAACAACGACTGAATCGGTCAATGCTACCTGGCAAGGTGAGAATACTATTACAACTCCTATAAGCTTAAGGGAACTTACGAAAACGTGCTAACGAAAGTAGCTTACCCATAGCTGGCTTCTTTCTGGTGGCTTCGTTTCACAGCGCTAATTTGTCGCTCGGAGAGTAGAAGAGGACTGTCGCAGAAAGAAAGAAGGCGCGGATTAGCTCTTACTATGCTGGTATCATACCGCGCAGACACGAACGCGAAAGCAAAGAGAATACTCAGGCAGATAAGACACTTAGTTATTCGGTAGACTGGGTTTTGCGGCCAATCCCAGCTTTATCACAGAAGGGTAAACATTATTACTTTGGCGGATGATGTCAAAGACTACCAGTTTGCTGTGACTAGCTAGTGTGGCGTTTCTACAAGCTGGTGCCGACGAGCCTGCGGATGTAGAACGAATTGCGAATGCCCCCTGGTTATTTGATTAGCGGCCGTACGTGTTAGTTAGTATCAAGTTCAATTCGGAGAAACTTGGCCGCTGAATCTAGGTGATGCACGATATCGTACATTCGTATCGGCTCTAAATGCTACACACATAAACCTACGCCATTGAATAAACTCTTAATTGTTGTTATTATTATTGTTGTTTATATTTTGTTATAAAATACAACGAACTCCAATCAGTTTAACGTTTGTCATTCATTAAAACGTTGCACTGTAAAATCACGACTAATGCGTATATGGTTTTGTTCGATTTACTCGTCGTTTGCACAGAAGTTATATATGTTATATTAAACAATACGTGAGCTGCACATCTGTAATAGACAAATGTTACTTTTTTTTTTTATCAGTACCTTTAGATCAATAGTTTATACAACTAGTTTAGATTATTCTGAGCGTCGGCTCGGTCGACCGGTTCGATCCTTCAGCGTCACGTAAGCTCATGAAACGCGGCCAATTCATTTTCTTCAAGAAGCAGGTCTATTTCAGTGACCTTCTTCTATCCAAATTAAGCAACTAGATTCCACGCTGCTTTATTTCGACGCTACATGTAAGAACCTTCGCCCTCTTTGCAATTCGTAATTACGTTTCACCTTAGACAGCCCTTATTTAGGCTGTTTATTTAATTAAACTGACCCTTGTCTTTAGATTTTCCGCTCTGGTGGATTACCGTTAGCGACCAACGGCGTATGGCCATACCTCGAACCGAAAGATGCCGCATGTTTCAAAGCGATCGAAGTGAGAAGTCCCGTGCCAAAACCAGTTAAAGCGCCTGATCCATGCTGAGACCTTCGTTGCTGTCGGTATTTCACAACATGATTAATTAACTCTATGTACTTGATCAGCTTAGTTTTTGTCTTACTTAGGTAATATTTTGGTTTTTTGCTTATCATTTATTTTATATTGGATTTTCCACTTAACTGTCATATAATAAACCTAATTTGTTGGCATATCTGTTTATAATGTAGCATCTTCCGTTTAACCAAAATGTAGCTGTCGGTTCGCAGCAGATTTCCTTATATGACATTAACATACGTATAAAATATTAGCTTTATAAATTTACACTCCGTATATACCTCACGAAGATAATAGAATTGCATAACCTGGTTTTCTGATATGACCACTAAAACCCAGCCTCTGGTCACTAGCACTAAATAGATGGCACGATCCCGTCATCCCCTAAAGCCAATCATTTCATAGCTTTCCTGCCTCTTTACCTCTACTGCCCTCTAAGTTCCACTGTATCGTCGACATCGACTGCTGCGCCTAAAGTGAGCGAAGCCAGCTGTTCATAGGCTTACATGCGCAAAAACTAGCTTCCAATACCACCGGCACCAGTAGCAACGCTTCCTCAATTGCCACGAGAAAACAGACGCGTCGGTGCGTGACGCTACCATATTGCATCGTGCCTACGTCTACCTTTTACATCGCTCTTCCCTGATCTCTTTTCTGCCTCGTATATACCTAAGCAGCTAGGTTTGGTGCTGCTTCTAGCATCTCCGAGACTGCCGGACATGGAAGAAAAACGAGTCGCTTCGAGCGCGGCTCGCTGCTTCACCCGAAAGATTCTTGTAGGACGAAGGAGTAAGTGTCGCAACGTCCCGCGTCGGTGTACAGCAGCTGCTGAGCTGGTCAGCGTCCTGCTCCATCTTGCAATGTACTCTGCCCTCGTAAGACATAAGCGAACACGGCGCTCCTTTTGTTGCTAGCTCACCGCCTGGCTGAGTCTCTCTTTCGGTATGTCCAAACTGCGCTCCACTGGTTCGCGATCCTATCGTGTGGGAGGCGTCGTCCGTGTTCGTGTTTAGCCCGTCAAGAGATACAGAAGTGACAGGAGTTGCGCTGGTCAGCCAGCCAGAGCAAAGCTTACCGAAGCCTTATCAAGCCCGGCGACAAGCCATAGAAGGCGAGCAGTTCGGCAGGACAAAGACTTGGACTCTGTATTCTCCGGCCCCGTTTCTAACGCTACGGGGGTGTCCATAAAGCTTTCAGTGTCTGCGGCTTATTCCAATCCCGCTGCTTTACTTAGGTTGGGTTGGTTGACTGTTTTTCGTAGAATGTGTAAACGACAGGTACAGCTGGCAGCGGTTCCAGGCACGTTGTAAGCGGAAGACGATATTAGTGACCGGATAACTGGACGCTGGCAGGCAAACGCAACATTAGGCAACGAAGAGCTTCATGAATGGCCGCTTGTCTACTTTCTTTCTTGGCTTTCTGCCTGCCTGCTGCTGCTACTGCTGCTGTATGCCTTGGTCAGGTCAGGGATATGAACCTACTCGCGTGAAGGTGGATCCGTGGTCTTTCGCCTTGCCGTCTTAACTCGTCCAGTCAGTGCTCCTGAAGTTCCCGTAAAGTGCCGGATGTTTTGTCTTTTTCGTCCGCAAGCACCGTCCTTAACAGCATTAACACTGGCAGTTAACGTTACCATTACGTTGATGTTTTTAAGGGTATCCTCCGTTTACGCTCTGCATGTCAACCACTTTCCTCAACAGGCTATGTACCGGTGCCGTCTTCTGTCCGCTTATGCTTCCTACCACTACTATTCGTAATTGTCCTTCTGCGTTTGCCACGTTTTTTGTCCTCCGCCTGTCCCATTTCGGCCTACCCGTTGTTTTACGTTCACCCCCGAAAGGCCAAGGGATCAAGCGGAGGATTAAGGCCATACATGGCTGTGAGGCACAGTTCGCAAGGTGCAGCCGAACAGGGTATGGCAAAGCGAACTGCGAAGGATAAATAGCCAACGGGAAAGTGAAAGATAATGAAGGAATGCAAAAAAAGTAGACAATAAATAGACCGAGGAGGGCCGTAGAGCGCACTCTATTCCCCTGCAATATTTCAATGGCTGCCGACTATTATTGGTGCTGATGCTACTACCAGCCTAGTAAACAGTCGGAATACTGCCATGTAATTGCATCCGTTGGAATGAGGAAGAGAGAGCCACGTTCAGATATCGTCTCTGTGTAAGTGTGTATAGAACTTTTAAAGGTTTATCAACATATATATATATATATCTAATTCATGCAAAAACAAGGCTCATTTAAGAATTTCAGAGTCTTTCCGCAGCATCGTTAATAACGAGGACTACAAGTAACAAAGCGATATGATCTCGAAAAACTCCTCTGTAACGGTGAGAGCTCATTCGTTCGACTATATATATGACAGAACGCATTTTTCCTTATACTTGATGTACAAGAAGACCACACGGTGAATATACGGTGTACGGTAATTTATTTGCACGTGTAGTGATGAAATCAATATCTCAGTACTGGTTTGGGATTTTAGTGTAAAGAAAAAGGGTAGGGTATGTTCACCGTATGTCTTCTTACGCTCTAATTATTTTAGCATCACAGACATCTAGCCTAGCAGCATCTCAATTGATGATATTTCGATCGACGATTTCTTTCGAACCAGCTCTTACGTATTCATTGCTCAGATAGCTACAAAACGAGTCATTTCCGCTCGCTTCATCTCCTTCCTTTGCTGCCTCATCTCCGCAAAACTTCATCAAGAGAAACGGGAGTGTGGAACACACGAACTCGTCGCAGTAGTAGTTCCTTCGCAGGAAATGTTGATGACAATAATGCTACCTCCAATAACATTATCAACAACATCGTTAGCAATAAGAATAACTTGAACGTTATGCAGTTGACATTAATCGCTTATTTCGGCCGTTTTTAGTGAGTCGTCAATTGAAGATCAGGCAAATCGAGCGGGTAGAGGCAGCAGTTGAAGCAATATAAGCACCCCTAGCGCCAACACGGCAGTGATCGCTCGAAACAGAGCAAGCAGCCGAGGAATTACGGTTCTCTGGGGGTAGCCATAGAACTGTGCCTCCTCCGGTGGCTGTGTTTTCTTTTCCAGTATAGGATGGCCAGTCCTTTCACCCCGCTCTTCTTCCCCAATCTAGCCTTTGTTTTTCTTCCTGTTCGTTCTCTTGTAGCGTTCTTCCCGTTCCTCTTCCTTCTTTGTATCGTCCCTATTTCTGCTTTGGAAAAATCAATTGCCAATCAGTAGAATGAGTGCAGGTCGAGTTAAGCGGGCCAAGTGAGGTGACGTGGAAGAAACACATGAAAAGAAGCAGGCCAAAGCAACGGATAAGGAGAGAGAGTGAGCGGATGCCTTTGGGTTGCCCGTTGCCCGTCGGCGTTGAAAATGAAAGAAGCGAGAGAAAAAAAAGTAGGAGAGAAACAGGAGCCAAAAAGGAAGAGAAGTTTTATCTCGACCCAACTGGAGTCCCCTTCTTCTATGTTCGTTGTCTGCGTTTTCTAGGAGAGCCGAGCCCGCTTGTGCCACCCCGTTCGCGTTCGTCCATTCGTCGTTTCTTGAGCAAACTTCTCAATCTCCCCCGTTTTCTATGTTTCTTATCCTTCATCCTGTCGTTTGGCCAAGTCTCCGCTTGTCCCTTTTTGCCCCACCCGAGCTCTATGCAGTTGTCTGCTGACCGTTGGTTGCCGCCGCTCTGGCTTTTTTAAGTGTGTTACATGACTGGACGGCGAACAAGGAAAGATGAGTTGAGCAAAAGGATGAACCCTGAAGAATGAATCATGAAAGAACCGAAGAACACTAAAGCTTTCCTCATGGCTAGCTAATTCGGTGGAAGAATTACTAGCTGGAGGCGGAGCCAACGAGGTTTAAAAGGACTCGAAGGGGCAAAAATCTTGTTGTGAACAGTCCACCAAAGCCCAAATGTAACGATTCGGCTCTTCCGCGGAGGTCGGTTAGTCGGTCCGGCCTTCCACGACGAAAATCACTGCAACCGCCCATATCGCTGCCAAGAATCATCGAGCCCGAATAACGCCGTCGATCTAAAAGTCGATAGCGCGCGAGTAGAAGCAGTAGAAATGATGACTGAGGTACGTGGTCACCGCCGCTATCGCTTTGAGGCCACTAAATGGAACAGCTGCCCCAGATTCAGCTTGGCAGCATGATACGGATTCCGCGAGTCACGGTTCGAGGTCTAAGGCCCACAGGCCAGTGAGGGACTATGAAATAATCTATCCATTACTTACAAAAGGCAGCGGGCCAATGGGTGCTAGTAGCAGCGATAGTCAAAGCGCTGGCAATCAAGGCCCTTGAGACAAGCTGTTCTGTTTAAGATTAAAAGAGAGCAAAACAACAACAAGGACAAAAGCATCAACAACAAAAACTAAGACCCAGTATAATAGTACCGCAAGCGGATGGACGAGAGAACGTAACAAAGAAAGCTGTTATTATGTTGCTTGATGCGTTGAAGCGGTAAAGATTTGGGCTGCAACGGGGCGCAAATGGAATCATGTCGAGTCAGTAAAGGCCGAGAAAGAAAAAACTGCGAGAAGCCTGCAGTTATTATTTAGACGGCGATTATTGGCGTTATCGCTAGGTCAATCAGGCCTTCACAGACACATACTTTCTCGCATGTACTCATGTGTGTACCAACTGAGACAGGCCTTTCCAATTGAAAAGGTAGAGGGTCGAAAGCATTGAAAATCTATGAGAGATTTAAGATATGTGACCAGTAATATTTTACTTGGGTCAGTATTGAGGATGGGCCAGATCTAGGATTTAAGCCAGATAGGAAACTCACACGGGATGCCCAGTTCGGTTAGGGTAAAATATTGTATTTAATGGCGCTCGCCATGTTTGATGATCGCTGTAGTAAATAATAATGTAGTGACTTAACTGTTAACCCTGAAAACAGTAAGCGATGCTAAGATCATTTGTATATTTACGTGAGAACAAAGAGCCCCGGGATGACCTGTGAAGGACGTTACTTCAAGGAAAGGACGCTAAATATGGGGTGTAGACACACGCAAGGATAGGATCTGTTATTGACAACGATACGTTAGAACGTTTCCTGTCGAACTTCAACCATAATGAAATCAGTAGAGCACTTCAAGAAATTGGGTGATAGCAATAGTAAGTTTAATAGTGATTAAGTCAATAAATCCCTAGCATTTAAGAGTCCAATTCGACTTCTGTCCCAAAGTTACTTTAATTAAATTCATTGATGATTAATGTCGATATTTGTTATACAACTTTTACGTGAAGGAATTTAGGTACAAAGAAATTGCTCTCGTAGACTCACAGGGTGCTCTTCATATAATATAGTTGGTGTGCTGTGTACTGCGATAATATAGCAGATGGCAGGACCGAAATGAAAATTGAAGAACCTACCGAAGAAAAACAATGCTCACTTGAATGTTTATGATAACCCTTAGTTGGTCATCTAATGACGTCGATCTTCAGGTAAACGTTTACGAGCTGATGTTTTTAGCTAGTGATATATTCATGAGGTGTTGAAACCAATCATTACGGTCAAGTAATACGAATACGTAAATTAAGCAAAAAACGTTATCATACGCATATTGAAAAAGGGTACACAAAATTATTTTTCAGTAATAAATACTCTAGCTGTTTATTTTATACGGTTTATATACTAAAGCTTTATAACCGGCTCGTTCAGATTTTTATGTACAATGTAAATACAGAATAGGTTCAGTTAGAGCAGACACATAGGAAAGATAAATCGTGAGGATATAAGTTTCTGTCATTGGTATATTTACATATTGAAGGTTATTGACGAAGGTCTACAAGTTGCGTATTAAGAGAACTACAGTTTCGTCTTCTCTGAAAGATTTTGGGTTGAGCTTCCTTTGCTGACCCTTCGACGACCTGCTTTGAAACTTGCTCCAGGTTGGCCGTCAGCTGAATCGACAGGCGGTTTGGTATCTAAAATGCTAGCGTTGATTCCATTCTTTACATTCTCTATGATGATCATGTCCAGGTTAGTCCCACATGATTCTTTTAACGACGTTTTCCGCCGACGGTCATGGTGTTGTTCGGCAGCTAAAGCCATCTCGGTCTTGCGGCCAGTCATCTAATTACGAATGAATAATTCAATTAATAGTTATGCCCAATAGCCACTAGGTCTAGTTCTTACAGTAAGGTCGTCTGATGAAAATAACAAACAGAACGTATTTCGTTTGCGGATTCTGAGTATCACAAGTATGTACGTTCAACGATTAGTAGATCTCTGGTTTAGTTTTATATATACCTCGGCTTCTTTGTGGGTCTGGGGCTGATTGATCATCTCGGCTACAAATCTGTTGAAGATAAAATTATCAAGATGTCCCACAGGTGATTCTACGGTGATGTTCATAAGAAATGCTAGGCCAAAACTTATCGAGAGGACACCCAGAGTTTGTTGAAGCTGTGGAATCAAACGGGAGCGAATACATGTTATCACTCATTGTTAGATAAAATATGAGTCCTGACTGCTAAAAAGTCCGGACAGCAGTTTCATCCTGATGGATCTTCTGATGCATCCGGTGTTATTTTGTGACGTACATTAAAAGGGCAAAGAAACTTGGTAAGCTTCTCGATGATTTTCTTAGACGCGAAAGCTGTATATTCAGCCAGCAGGAACAAGGATATCTTTTATAGGCTTCAAATCGTTTATAAACGATTGGACATTTTCGTACTTACGAGCAAATATTGATTCGGAAGGAAGGCTTGAGATTTCATAAGACCTTGCTGCATATAGACTACGGCAAAGTGTACCAAGTAGAGGCCAAATGCCAGTCGCCCCAAAGCACGGAACGCTGAGTGTTCAAGTATCCGGCGAAGGGTAGCTATCGCCAAAATGGATGAATAAGAGTTAGTCAGTTTGTATAATGCAGTATAAGAAGTAAGATATACGTCTATATACTAAATGATTACGTTCTCCGCTAACAGATACTGCCAACACACCAACAAGTCGAATTACATTATTCAGTCACCATGTCCAGTCAGAAAGATCAATCAGACTGAATGTAGGTGTTCATTCCAACCTTTCTGGACGACCAACAGCCTCGATAAAGACACTGCAAGGACTGATAGAGAGAGCGGTTGATTTGCGCATTTAATAAAAACAAGCTGTAAATATCGTTTGTTTGATGTGTGTTTTTTTTCGAAATTCGAGAGGCAGCGATAAAGTTCTATTGTATCAAATCTTTCCTTTACATATCCATAAGCAGTACTTACGAGCCATTCCATGTAGACAGGCATATATAAGCCAAAATAGTCCAAATGTAAAAATTATTCTATGGAAGCCGGCATACAATGATTGTTCGAGAGGTCCGGGTAGGCCATAGCGATACCAGTTAACCGTTATGAAGATGACATAGGAGGCGCATCCGTGAGCCAGCACCCAACACAGGGTTTGCGTGTACTGCAGAATATAGGACAAAATTAGGTAACAATTGTCGCCACGAAGACAGTGATGTTCGTGATCAGGCACGTCGTATCGTGTTAATAGGTCAATTATCGCTCGTGGTGACCAACTGAAAATAGCTTACTAATTGTTGTCTACTATTGCTCTAGTTTAAAGTCGTCAAATCGTCTGGGGTGGTTGTAACTGTCGTTCGAAAGAGTCGTAAACTGTCTGATGCAGCCGAAGCAATCTTTTTTGTAGATTAACAATCTCTTTCACCCCCATACAGCCCGTAGCTAGTCTATACTCTCGATGCGTAATAGCTTATAGAGTTCAGAGATTTCCTTTATGTCAGGTTCCTCATGGCTCGTTCTTGCGCAATTAAACATGACACTAAAGCGATATCCAACGATGTTCGAAATGATGGCAGTAAGGAAATACGACTGAAATAGCATTACCCTAACCACCTAGGCGCACAAACATACCCATTGAAGGCGCTTTCCGTGCAAACATACGTAGGCGCACATGATTCCGAGGAAGTAGCAACCAGAATGCGTTATAGGCTGGACGTAAATGTAGTCGAAGGTATCTATTATAGTCCTTTAAAAAGAAGGCACGCAAAAGAAGATGCATTGCGCCTAATCGCAATATGAACCTGGCTCATTGATCGTTATGAAAAGTCAAACTTATAAATTATGATTCCTTTTTCATGCAGCTAGCAATATTGAATTTTGCCATGACCTGCAGTTGTTTCCATGCAAAAAAGAAACCAGTCTTTCATATAGGATAGAGTATGGGTCTCGCATTGGATGTAAACAACATACACATATATCATGTATGTACGAGATGCATATACGTAAGTAAGTTTATACAGTTTCATAAGTTTATATATTAGCCGTGCGTCGATTACTAAGTCACTTACGAGAAGTTTTTGCCGGTGAATCCGATAATGGGACTGTATTCGTAAACATAGGTATTAATCGCTATCCAGAGACAGCTGGCGAGTGTTAGCACTGCTGTAAATGTCAACCCCACACGGGGATTGGATAAGATTATTATGCAGACGATGGACGCTACCAGGAAGACTTGCATATCAACAGACACATACCAGCTATGGCCGAGGCACTGAAATTGAATACAAGCAAACAAGCTCCGTCGAGTTACGTATCATAGACTATGCATCAATTTGCCATATTATCGCCGTACGTTGACGATACAGATCTTATCAGCTGCAGTAAATGACTGTCTGGGCACTGATTTATGTAAACAAACGTTGAAAAGGTGTTCAATTAGAAAGAAAAACGCTATCGTGGACGAATGAGCAAATTGCCTACGTACTAAGCAAACCTAAACGGGCAGATTGTTCATATTGGCCTGAGCGCCTAACGCTTTGAGCTATAAACAATGCGTTATCATTCTATGGTACGAATATTAGTTTCACTCATAAACCTGAGAGAGCATGGACAGCTGTTTCTACGTGTGTATGATTTTCGTATACTTTATGTAATGTATTGTGCTTCTGCTAAAATACGTAACCATTGCCAATGTTGCACATAAAACATAGCCCGTTGAGAACCGTATGTTTTATTATTCCAAGAAAGGATTTCAAAGCTTCAAGAAGTTAGACATACCATTCCGTCGGCGCCCATGAAGTTACTGCTCAGTGCTAGAATCGACCACCAGTTTTGTGGGCACCGCCGAGCGTACACCTCAAACAGCGACCGTTTGTCGTTTGGCGAATCCGCCCAAAGCGGCATCAACATTGAGAAACATACGACTACGAGTATCGGAATAACCAATCGGATGTAACGTCGGATGAAGATGGTTGTTATGAAAATAACTGGGTTCTGTTTGATGATTCGTTGCTTTTCCTTTATACAGAAGTACCCCAAGAGGAATCCACTGAACGGCGACATTTCGTGTGATGATATTAGTTTTTTTGAATAATACTAAAGTTAATTAATATCATTTCTGAAACAGGTGTAGTTAAGTCGAAGATCTAGATATTCCCAGCGAAACATTGAAGGCTGAAACAGGTCTGCAACGCGGCATTTTTCAATGTATTTTGTAAACCTTATTTAAGAATTTCGAGATATAACTATCTCAGATATTGTACAATTTATATAGGGCCTTAGTCTGAACAACGAATTGCTGAACAAGATTAAATTTCCGTAAGCAGCTTTAGTTTTTTCCAGTGATACTAACCTGATGAAGTAGAAGCTTGACACGGCCATGAAGCCGTTCGCAACAATTTGAAAGGGTATCTTTTGAAGTAAGAGAACATAGCTCGATATATTCACTGAAAGAGTCAAAATAACATGTAAAATGCTTATATAATATTGCGGTAAATCAAGTTGTGCTGAAGAAACAAAAGTATGTCATTGCTCGAAGGCTCCCAGCAGAAACTAACAATATCTTGTTATTTGTTTCACAGAGATAAAGCATGTACGATTGAATCCGATTTCGATTTTAACGTTTATGCCTAGAAAACATACGATAAAAACGAAACATCACAGCTTTCCGATAATCAATGCAACGACTGATCATGTTAAATTTGTCTACAACGGTTCAGACCCGGAGATTGCTTTTCGAAGGTCAAGGTACGAAAAACATTGTGTTCTATATAAATAAACGTATTTTTCTAATCGTCTGCTTGATATTATCGTGTGTTTATGTGCTAAGCAAAATATCCTGTCTGTCGAGATGCGTTACCAGTAGGTGAAATCCGTGCACACAGTATCGGTCTGGCGGGTCAGCCCCAGTGACGAAACTAAGTAAAAGCTTAGCAAATTAAACCATATTATTAACCAAAATGGATAAGGCTCCTACGCCTAAAAGGGCATAATTCATTTTGGCTAGATTGGCCTCGCATTTCCTTGCGGTTACTTAGTAAATGCTTCAGCTACGATCAGGTTAGAAAGCTTACCGTAGACATCTGGGCTGATGAAAATAGCGCAATGACCGTATACGACCCAACATGAGAGCAGCACCTTGATCCCATTAAAAAAGCCCAGCTCCCTTGCCTGGGACGTATGTGGCGAGAACAGGCGAATTATATTTCGGCGAGCGGAAAACATCAAAATGAACGTCACTGCAAACCAGGGGCTGATGTCTGCAAGCGGCCAAAAAACAACGTTCAATAACTTGGAACGAATCTCTTTTTATCAAATATCATAGTCATTTATTTTTCAACAGTAAACGCAACATTTGCTCTAGTTATTCGAAATAACTTCCTATTTTGCCCAGGCATCTCTGTCTTATCTGATGTATTCGAATAGGCGCACAACTCCTAGCCCGAGATCTTGGGTTCGATATCCAGTTGAAAGTCGGTAAATGTTTCGAGCTGCTTGAGTTACTATATCTAAGTTGAGTTTCTTATCTGTAATTATATTGTTTAGCAAAAAATCTATTTAGTCTCCCTATTCGTAGCATATTGTCTCTACCACGCCATGGGCATAACAGTGGATGCATCAACATCGAACACTTTGGCCCGTTTAGAAAATATAGTAAGGCACCAATGGTGGGTCTCTATTGTGTAATCAATATGTAATATGAATTTCACTCGCTATTTATCTACAGAAAAAAGAGAACAGGCTTCAGAGTGGCAAGGCCCCTGGGCGCAGTGCAAATGAGTTAAACTTGAAGAACAGAAGCAATTTCAGATACGACCACATGTGACAATCGATGATGCAACGTATAAAAGAAGCGCTCATATGAAAAGGTATCAACATTTGGTTCAGATAAGCTCACCGGTAAGTTCTACGCCGAACAGTTGATCTTAACATATAGAAGAGTCTTAATCCAAATCAAATATGTCTGGGACGGCTCTGACATAGCGTAGTCAGAGTATTCGATTGTTTCTATCATTACATTTCTCTGTAAGTACATGTATGGGTGCATATATTTAATGGTAATAAATGATGTCATGTTGGGAAAGTCCCATGACGCCCAACGTTAACAAGTTTCTCCGTCACCCTGTGCAACCCCGCTCAGGATCCTGATACTACTTTGTTTCAATCTGCTTACGTTAGAATATCCAGTGGACTAGTGCAGAAACAATTACACATATATATCTTGGCCGCTTCAATATATTGGCCAAACAGATAAAAACGACGGGAGCTCTTTCCAACATGACATATGTCGCTCATTAGGAAGTATGCCTTCGATGAAAGAGATTCGTTAGAGTTTTAATAAGTTTTCCTATAAACTGAACGAACGCGCTAAATCAAATATTTGTTTTTCACACAAAAATAACATACAAATCCTAGTTTGACCTGCGGGCGCGCATAACGAAACCGTTTGGTTAGTAAAAGCACCCTCTTCGGCTGATTTGAGCCCTTTTCGCTATAAATATACGGATCTAACATTGAAAATAGGGCGGCGCTCGTTGGCGTCAAGCCAGAGATCAGTGTCCTCCCTGCTAATGTATGATAATGTTGATAAATAGGCTGGCCAAATGCACTGTATCATCCGGATCTAGAGTTTCTTTGATAAAGTACCAAAGCGAAAAATAGATCTAATTATGCTACCAAAAGAATCGCGTCTCATCACCTTTGTAAGGTTTCCGGGCTAAGAACACGCGTCGTCTTAATGAGTCCGGCTCTCTGTAAACTTTCCCTGGGATCATTGTAATATGATTAAGTTCGCTAACAGAGACCCTGGATGAACTCATCGCGGGACTGAAAAGTCGATGGGACCTTGATTTGTCTCAACCTTTTTTCTAGGAAATAACGTATTTGCGTATCTTGGCGTTTAGTAGCTCGCGCCACCGACCACAGCCACTACAACTTATTCGCCTAATCTAGTCGGAAATTTGTAACCTTTGGTTGAGAAGATGGGCGGCAGCTCAGTGGGAAAAAAAACGAGAAAAATTATGTGCACGATCTTTTTTAACAAACGTTTCATCAAGACAAAAATGGCCGCAAGCTATACGGTCTTTACAAATTGTTCTATGCGGGAAAGACAAATCCAACCTGAGGAGCTAGAAGATGGTTATATTTCACACGCGAAATGAACTTACAAATAGGCTTGTCATGAGTCCTATTAAGGTAGTAGTCCGTCAATGTCCCGACGATCACCAGAATGAGAAGTACGTAGCCTAGTCCACTGAAAGGTTTAATATAAAAGTATTCTTAAAAAGTGTATGTAATTATACTACAGAGAGACTTTTAGAAACTTCTACAACTTGTATGTACGCTTCTCATGTGTAACATATCTGTATATGGATATATAGATATTTTTATTCATTTATATATATATATATATATCGAGGAAGTTGTTATGGTCGAGAGTACCAGCCTTGCTATCGTCCTCAACCTCCAATAACATAGATGAACAGCAGCATCAAGCATAATGTTTTGAACTGACTTCCTAGATTTCGTTGTAAAGACTAATCTAGCTTTGCAGTTCCCCCCAACAAGCTGAAAGTAGCTCCGAAAACAAATAATGCGCATTTATTGAACCAAACGTAAGTATTTGTCAAAAACCTCTTTGCTACCGACCAGTTTATTCAGACCAGTTGTCTCCTCATAGATCAGCATAAGAAAAACTCAAGTGCCTTAAAACCTACTAATCTCGGTAACTTTAATGGTTTCTCCAGCTCATAACGTCTCCAGTGATAGCTATAAGGTAGTACTGAAAAGACATTTGTACAAAAGAAACGTCTGCAATATATAATAAGCAATAATAAAAAAAAGCAACAAAATAAGCAAGCAGAGATTTCATGACACCGCTAAAGATCGTCGCCAACATAACGAACCAAAGCAGCGCTGCATTGATCTGCAAAACTAGAAGACACTTGTCTGAAATTACTTCTTCTTTTTTATAATCGATAGTAGATGCGGCCGCTAGCTAGGTGTTACGTTAGCCGACACAGGAGATTAGGAAGAAGCGTGTGATATTGACAGACATCAACTTGTCGAAGTTAGTGAGGCATAACAAGTTAGCGGGAATCTAGGTTTTTGTGCGTCCCGCAAAAGTCCTTGAGAATATCAAGTAAACATGGAGTGGAGACGGAACCTATCGCAACAGGTTCGGGAGAGCCAAAACAATCGTAGAAGTCTTACGTCAATTCAAGTCGAGGGCTAAGCTGAACTCATTCACGCTGCTTACATCCAACACGTACAAATACGTTTATTCGAACAAACTACTGTTGTAGTAAACGGTTTAAAACATGGAGTTAGGTCTTGAATAGCTGTTGTCCGAAATGAAAGCCGACGTTAATGTCGATGATTCGTTTGAACGCAGACTAAAGCAATATTTTCTTTGAATGTGAGCAGTAGGCCAAGGACTCGAAACGATCGAGGCAATCCAGTTTAACAAAAGAAAGTCCTAATACTGAAAGGTTGTACACGTTCTGGTCTGTAACGTCTCGAAATGCAATTATCCGATTACCATGGGCTCATCGGGACTGTTGCGTCGACATATCGTTTACCTTTTTTACCCGTTATGGGTCTATTAACTGCTGCGATGGGTGGATAACTGGCTAGGGACTTCTGTTAGTTAAACAGGCCTTGCTATTTCGTCAAGACGCCCTGCAGTTACTTGTTCTATCCTGGTTGTCTACCGGATAGCAGTCTACCGGACTGAGCGTCAAGAGGATAGGTGAGTCGAGTTAGAGAAAACCAGGATGCTGGTCTACTAGTAGATGCCATTACCTGATATATACTTACAAAACATATAGTTGGAATGGTGTCGGAGCGTTTCGGTGCTTGATGCGACAATTGCCAATTTCAAACTCTGTCCCGTAGACTTTGTTGACCACTGCAAGTACAGTATGGCAGGGACGATAACAGCAATATATTTCTATCCTTCGTAATAAAATCTGTTTATCTTAACTCATTACAGTAAGCATGTAGAATAGGCTTCATTGGAACGTTGTGAAGTACGCGCACTCGTCTATGCCCTAACTATTAAGGTAATGGCTAACATAGAAATAGGAAGCATTCTAGATACTATTTAGCGAGTGCCACCGAAATCCGCAACTGAGTCATGACAACATGGTACATTTGTCGAGGATGTAGTTTAGATCCTTGGTGCTGCATCTATTCGGCGTACATAGACCGATTTTGATTCCAGTAGGCACATCCAGGATGTGCTTTGGCCAGGTTTCCATGTTTAAAACGGTTTCCTGCTCAAATAATATAGAAAACAGATGGAATTTATATATGTTTATCTATCATGTCATGGATAAAAATGCATAACATTATTGAACATTTCTATTTATTCGGTTTACGTGTTTTTGCCTTACTTTCGTTGTATCATATGTTGATCTGCATATGCGTGGGTACAAACTAAAATCTTCGTAACTACATTCCAAGTTTTTGCTACTGAAGACGCAATCTTCAGTAGCAAGTAATGGATCATTAAAACTGCCGTAACGATATTCTATCTGGCTGACATGACTGAGTTACTCAATACTAAAAAATTACGTATTTTTGTGAGGCGGATAGATTCATACGTGCTAAGATGAAGCTGTGCTTAGGTGTATACAATTTTTATTTGAGAAAATAATGATCAGTGAATTAATCATACTTGGATATTCAGGCACTTCATTTGTGCGACGCCGACCAACCGACCGTGTTGCACAACGAGTCTGCTATGGACTAATTTATAGAAGATCCTATTCAATGGATTAATTATTGAAGAACAGAAGATAAAATGAGAGTAGCCGCTGAAAAAGATTAATTATTATCTTTCTATATATTTAATAGCTAATAGGATGAATTATGTGCTCAAAATGAACAAGTTCGGTCGTCATTAACAACAACCTTAAAACAACACAACCTTACCTTAAAAAACGGATCATTTTTCACTTGCTCTTTGAGGATATTGTACATCTTCTCATTGGGATTGATGTACAAGGTGCAGTACTGCCCTCTCAGGGTCACGAGACCGTCAGGATCTACCCGCTTTGCCTCGAGGCATTGATCGTACGAACCAAACGAGCCCTGCGCACCGAGAAAAAAGTTTTGTGGCAGGCCTCCGTGTGCAGTGGCAACTGTCAAAGGAAGACAACGTAGACATCGATACTTGAGTCCGTTTGTCTGCTATTGTGGTACGCTTAGATACGGACGGCTGGCGATTTTATTTGCATTATTCTAACGAAGGTACATGCTGGAGCGCTCTGCTGCTATACGCAGTAGTTCATGACTTTGCCCGATTTTGACTAACTCGCTATTGATAGCACTACTATAATTCTATATCGACCCCTTCAGTTGCTGTGATTATAGCATGTTTTTTTTTTTACTTACAATAACTCCAGTTTACTGCTGAGTGAAACTAACTGCTGGAACAAGAACAGGTCCGGCAATAATTAGTATAATAACACTGGCACACACTAATGCATGAATGTATGAATCATATTAATGGAACACGACTTATTCACTCCTTTTCCCGGAACATGCGTTTCCTTCTTATATTATAGATAGCGAAGTGCACTTTTGTTCTCCGAGTTTTGATGTACGCACATATCCTTTTATAGATTCTTTCCAGTGTTCTTAACTATGTTAGGTTATGCATATGCACGCAGACACAAATAAACGTGAACACATGCACACACACATATAGTATGTATATGATCTACCTATTTATTTCTTTAACCTTAATTTGATATATCTATTCCTCTAAAAACTTCAATAGTTCGAGGCGAGTGTTCGCTTATTCTTCCCGAACCTGAAAACCTGCTGGCACATAGAATGCGTAGAGATCTTTGTTCTCTGCATAGGGAACTTCTATGGAAGTAGTTGGCCCGCATGTTCAGATAACCTAAACAGCGGCCGGCCAGGTAACTTTCGGAAACATCGAGAGAAATACGTTATTGAATGTTTTATATATATGTTAATTCTGTTTATTCGTTAACAGTTGTCCACTCTGAACACACTCCAATTCATACTAACACATTTACTTTGTCAATATTACCATTACTACTGCACGTTTATCAGGCATCGATAGTTATTCGGTGTCCTTTTTGGCTGCAGGCTAGATCGACGCGCAGGGCCATACCCTATTGCAATTAAGTTGTTATCCTAAAAGGCAATATTTGTGAGTGACATATCCGCGTCGTATACGTAACTAAACAGAACTTTGTGCTGGGATGCAGTACACAAAAGTGGCGTAGTCAATTAAAAACTACGAGAAGGCCAAGGCCCAGAAAACGGTGGCATCATAGACGAATCATTTTGAGCCCAACGTATTCCTCTGCGTGGTAACTATCTTTCTGCGCCACCTCAGTGATGAATAGGTGTGTGCATATGTAATCCTGCATCCATTAGGATTCGCTTGAGAACAGAAAAATATGTTACTTTTCAGTAATAGTAATAACAGATGCTTGTTAATACCAGTTATTATGACCAAGTGACTTCTGTGCGCTGTCTATAATTTGGCTTACTGATACATTGCAATAAGAGGATGTAAACATCAGCGGGGTCAACTTTTATTACTTATTCGAGACATGGTAGAAGATTATATTGTTGATAGTAATTTATTTTGGAAAGTTAATTAGGACGTTGTGTTTTATAAATAATTATATGCAAAAAAAAATTTCTGGTGCATATTTTCTGGAGCTTTCCAGCGCTTTGTTAGGATTTACTTAGGCGATAAAAATTACCCTTATGTATTGAAATCTAAAAATGAGTTGTGATTGATGTATAATACTATAGAAGAACACACTTGTTCGCTGACATATAATTATTGATTAACAATTGAATATAATGTGCGCCGATAAAAATTTGAAATAATCTTCAAATAACAGGTTATTTTGGCATGTAAACCAAAAATTAGAAAGACAAACTAGGGATCGATGTTCAAAAGCATTTTTTTTACGCAAGATCTTGCACTAACAATATAATGCAGTAACGCCACCGCTGTGACGCTTAGCGCTTCAGCGTAGGCGGGGCGGACGTTACGCGAAGGGGAGACAGGGATAAATATTTCGCGTTGATATTTATCAAACAAACAAACAGCTTTTAGTACTAATTGAAACTTTAAAACTCTACGAACTGCATAAACCGCCATCTTTATTTTGAAATTTCGACGCTTGCCGACTCTTTGAGCAGAGTTAACGTTTGCAACAAAAAAAGACCAGAGTTATATCTATCTGTAATTCTATTTTGTGTGGCCGAGTTAGCACCTGTAAGTCCCTCCACAAACAAGGGCCAAGTAAATTGAATATGGAAACAATCTTGCTCGTTAAAATCTCTAACACGAACGTCTTTGTTAAATCATTTTGATAACAAGATCGTTCTGATGAAAATTGTCCTTCACGATACAGATGGAAAGAAGGCGGCGCGGTATGATTGACCTTCAGTAGTACCAGAAATGGTACCCTCCCTTACAATTCCAACAATGAGTCATTATTGAGTTTTTTTTTCAGGAGCGGAAGAACCGCAATAAAATGAAGGGAACAAATACATCATACCTCCTGAAGCTTCGTAAACCTTCTCTACCACCAAATATACGACACCTACAATTTCGAGCGCTTTAACAGAAACGCTGAACCAAAATCGAACAGATTTGTTACCATCTTCTCGTTGGAGCTGTTTTCAGAGCGACCGTTGGTAGCGCTTGAACGATCTGTCTTCGCGAAGCATTGTACTGAAGCAGACGCTACTATAAACAGTGTTATATGTTTGCTTGGCAAATAGACTGGCTATTATGATGATTCAAACTGGCCACTCCCGAAAAATTGCGGTAATTAGCCAAGGGTGAACGCTCCGTAAAAGTTCTATTTAAAGGCTATTTGTTGCTCAAATGGCCTTCAAACTCAGTGGCTTTAGGTAGGTAACGTTAAATGGATAATACGACTAAGGCATAAAAGTTCGCCAGCGTTTATCTGTTATTACAAATCCTTTCGACCAACCTTAAATGAACATCTCAAAGTTGAAAGGTATCGAGAAGGTAGCCGTATCTGCCGAAGGGTTTGTCCGTATCTGTTAGGTGTAACGAAATTTACTTGACATGTATATATTGTGTACTAGTTCGGACAGACGTAGGCATACAATGAAAAATTACTGAACAGCAAGTTTTCCCATAAATTTTTTTGAAGTGTAGACATATAGTGCCATATTCCACTATAGGTTTATGTTTATCTCGCACTTTTTCCTTGAAATCTCAACTTCAATTTTAAGTTCGGTTTAAAGCAGATTCATTGTACGAGGGTTAACTTGAACTTAAACCTGCAACTTTATTCAATCGGGTATAATTTTTTGATATGTAATCAATTTTACTTCGTCTTAGTCAATCATTTTGTGTGCATCCAATTTTTTTACCATTGCTAAGTACTGGTTTTAAATAGCGTACGCTTTTACAGCAGCGTTCGTCGTCTGGCCCAAACCCTCTCAGGCCCATTGAATGAACCTATATATTTGATACTTACTTGGTACTTCGGTACAATACTGGTACCTTTTTTTTTTTTGCAATTTAGTTCCAGCCAATCCGTGTTACGATTATCTAGATCAGAACGCTATATTAATTTATGTTATATGCAGTTTCAGCTAATTAAGTTGTGCGCTATCCTTAGCTATTGCCGCTCGCTACATGTCTGCACATTTATCGATGTATCTATCGCCAGATTTGACCGATAGCAAGTGTTTCACTTACTCATAAAGGCCCATTTCTCCTGCGTTTGTACACCACGAAGCAAAGCTGCCAGACCGCTCGTGCAGTCGTTGGATATCTGGGGGTCCGCAAATAGCGCACTAACAATTGGGTATGCTCGACGCTGAACCTCTTTGAGAAGCGGCTGTAGATCTTCAATGAAGTCTCTTGTTGTGCTCTGTATCTCGGTAGTTACTTCAGTATGATTTTCCAATTCGTCCCTGTTCTCGATAATCGCGTATTCATCCTGTTCCGCGTGAATCGCACGAAACACTATTAATGTCAGTGTTAGAAATAAAACATACCAGCGCACTAATCTCATCTTACGCTTCAACCTCTCGTCACACTAATCAGCTCCTTGAAGAGAATCACCGCACAGCTTGATGATCCTCTAGTACAGCATATGATAGATGATGATTTGTTTCAGCTTGCTGATGTGCGCCAGCAATTTCGAATTAACCGTCCTTAGTCAGGGTTTCTACTTCATCAAGTGAAGCTATTACGAAACCGGTACGAAACGAAGATTCTCAACCTCGCGTTTATCCGTTTTGGAGGGCTGAAGTAACCAAAGAAGTACAAACTCGTTCTGATCGAATGCACTAAACGAGCTCGATGTCACTATGTCACCCTTTGAGAAGGTTACGTGCGATTTTATCTAAAACTCTAAGTCGATTGGCCTGGTAATTTTTGTTGAGTACGTCTGGCTGGAAAGGAGGTTTCGGTGTCTCGACTCTCTCAGCTCCAATTATCGTCACGGTGACTCTTTACTACGATATCTGGACGTCAGAATTATTTCATATCTTTCGATCGCGGCTCGAAAAAGGTCACTGTACCAGCCCTGAATACGCACCGCCAGAAAACCTTGGTCAATACCTGACATAGCCATTTGTCGTATCCGATGAAAGTAAAGGACGGATGCAAATTTTCTGCAAGTAGAAAGCTGTTCAGTAAGTAGAAGCAAAACTACAGGATCAGTTCCGTGGCAAAGAAAAAAAAACCCGCAACGTAATGACGATGCTGGTTTTGCAACTCGTTACCATTTGTATTTATAGACGCAAGCTTTTATTGGGGTCCTTTTACGAAATCGACGGATAATAAGACTGGGTCGTCATTGTAAGATAAGAAAGCCGAAGATCAATACGAAGAAAACATTGTTTCACGAACCGCGCACAATAGACATACACGTTTTAAGTAGTTTGTACCAGATGCGTTTTTCAATAATAACAATAGTAATAACGATCGAAGTGTGGTGTCCAGAATTCCATTGTGTAGAATGATGAAGATTCGGCGGACAGAACCCGCTTTTCGACGAAGTACAAAGCCTTTTTCTTCTAAAATATCGTGATGTGTTTCGCCTCTACAGTTAGTTGTTCGGAACCATGCAGCGGGTGGAAAACTAGATAACTTTTACGCCTCTAACCTTAGATAACTTTAAGACAGAGTATCGATATTCTGCTATATGCTGAATGGGTGTTTGTTGATTGTTTACACATTGAAGCTAGCGCTTAGGGAGTTTCTCAATAGCTGTATACTTGTAACTTGCACTACCATACCTGATCTCGTTATCGATAGCTTGTCTGAGGGTTAGCTGAGTGCTATTCATTGCACTCTGTTAGGTATGGAAGTAACTGAAATCATGCGAGCATAACTTTAGAGAATATAGGGACTAAACCCGTCATTTGATCCATCCCGTCTTTGCTGAAACCGTGATTGAAGATCGTGCATTGTCATCGAATAACTGTGTGTCGTGTTCCGTCGAGTACAGCGCCATACATCCATTAATTCGAGATATTTAGCTGCGTTGGCCGCTCGCTTTCCGACAATATTTCGTAATGCCGTTCATGTCCACTGCCAGTAAAAGCAGCTTACATCCGAATCTATTCAGTATTATCGCCGACATCTCTAAGCTAATCGTTCTTCGGTAGGCGCTTCGGACTGGCCCGTTTCCAGTCTACGGTGACGGATGTGCCCCAGACGCTTTCTTCCAGCAGTTGGACAAATCATACCGCACACGCGTCTCCATTTGTTCTCTCTAACAAAACGCGCTTATTGTTGCTTTTCTTCGATACCTTCGCCACAAATTCGGCACGCGTCATTTGACGATTCTATATTTCCTACAGGGGGCGCCTAGGGTTCCGCAATTACAGCGACGGACTTTTCCGAGTAGTCACCTATTATCCGTTATTCCTAGTCTCTCAGTTTCGACTCTTAAAATGGCTGCACTGCCAATGATTCATTGCTTTGCAGAGTGCTTTCTTATCCAGTGTTTTTATAGGTCTTCGATGGATTCTGCCAGCGCTTTCGCTTTCGAGAAGCAAAACTCACTCCTCTTGTATCTTGAAAAGACAATAGAATATATAAACTCGCCATTTGTCGATATTACTCCATCAGATTATGCTTGTAGTCACTGAAAAACGTAATTATCTATCCGATTCTGTCTGCTAATGATGCGTAGTTACCCAGATTTTAAGCCCCGCTAAATAGCTTTAGATAGGTTGATGTACATTGTATGTATAGCGCAGTGTACTTCGTTTACGGTTCGAACGATACTGGATCAGCAATAAAACATACTATTACAAACTAGGCTTACTTTACTTATTACAAACTCGTTTCTAAACTGGTTCCGAAGTATATTGTTGTAAAAAGAAATACAGTTAAATGCACAGTTCAATGAATTATTAAGCGGAAAAGCTCACGGCTCAAATGGTGTACATGCAATATATACATATAGTAGAGCTTCGTATCTCCTTATGTATACGCTTTTAAATTCGAAATTGCGCTAACAAAGATGTGGCATGGATAGAAGCGATGGCCAGTTTTCCAAATTCGAAATTAATGTTAACTGTAAATGTATAATGGCATTTTGTCTTACTGCCTACGAGTGTAGTTTTCGAAAAAAAAAAAACATAGGTTAGGTCGCTGCACTTGGATTTATGTACATGCACACCAGATCAGCAAGTACCTAATTTAATTGAACGTTCGAAATGTCTATACCCGTAGTTATGATCTCTCAGATACTCGAAGACCGCGCCGCGATAGATCGTAGGCTGCATCGAACTGTTTTAAAGCTTCTCAGTCACTCTATTGTAGTTGGCTTGAGGCCACCGCATGGCTTCCGACAACGACCATACGCAGAATGAGATCAATTGATTATTTCTGGAGAAATCCATCGAATTCCACAGATAATTAACTCGCTGTCCATAATGCCACGTGTCTGTCTTTAGTGTTAAATCTAAGTGTGACGAAATAAATTTCATTCCAAATTCTGCCGTAAATCCCCGGGACGAACAGCTACATAGCCCGGATGTAAGCGCAATAATCCGACGTTTCCAGCGACGTTCGGTGACAACAGCAAAAGCTCCAGTCGCAGCAGCAGCGCCAACGGTAGCAGCTGGAGCGGCGGCAAACGAGAAAAATATTATTGAACCAGGGGGCATAATTATTGTTGAGTGGTTACGTCATCGGTTTTCTGTGCGATCGTTTATTCTTTGCTGCTTTTTTCGTCTGACCGATCGTCGTTCCGAAGAAACTGGCCGGGAAGGCGAGAAAAGATAGATGAAGAAGAGTTTCTGCTTATAGTGCTTGTGTGTATAGGTTTGCTAACAATTAATGATTATGGCGCTGTACAGCGGAAGGCTGAGTGGCAGGACATTGATCGACTGAATTCGCCGTTCCTGGCTGTCTAATAACTGTCTAGGTTTGGCGGAACATCAATCGGCAACTGTTATTACGTCACTGCATATATAATCGAGTATGATCTTTTTAACGCTATATGAAAGTCACTTCAAATCGATCTGAAATACAAATGTAATCATTTTCTTTATTATATCTAAGATACACGCTTAAATAGCAAAGGTCGGGCGGAAATCGATCCGGAATTTACCGACCGAGTAGACCGATTCATAGATCTTTCGAAATTTAGCGCCCAACGGGTGGGATTATAATTCAAATAATGTGACAGTGTTAGCGGCAAATTCAAAAGTAGTTAAACGGCTCCATTTAATCAACGAAGCACCGAGGCAAACTAGGGAACGTTTTTACATACGGCAGAACTTGCTGTCTTACCTCGGGCTATTTCCGCCCATATAATATAAAATCACAGACACAAATCATTAGTGACAGCCATTCCTATTTTATTTGCATATTCATTAGAACTCATCGATTATTCTAACCATAGTAGTTATTTACATCTAAAATCTATATGTGATAAGTATGCTTGCAATGTGTCGGAACTTCTGTGAGACGCTGGAGGGACGAGTGCCTTTTTTTGTTAATTAGGAACGTATTTCTTGTACACTTGTGCATTATTACGATCGAATAATTTCCAACGTAGGAAATTCGCTAAAAAAAAAATCTCGCTACGTTACGTCACTTAAAAGTATCGCCAGGGTAAGCCCAATTTACATCAGTCTGTTTAAACTTCTCGGAGGTGTGCCAGAAGCTGCCATCAAGCACAATACATAAAACGAAGGTATATAGATAAGTTAGATGCGTATTACGTCCGTTTCCGTTAACATACAAGCATCTAAATTGTAAACGAATTAGACACTAGAAATGACTCACAAATTTTGGCCAAAATTTAACCCGAATACATTTTCAAAAACGATTTAGAGCCCTAATGATTATCTGCAGCGGTCAGAACCGCCAGTCAATGACGGATCCCAGATTTTTGCGCTTGCCTATCTCACGACAGCCATAACAGGCTATTTACCTCGTGGCATAACATTCGACAGGTAATGATCATCCCATAGAATGCAACCAAATGGACTATAAGGCCCAAGGAGCATTAGGTCAAGTACTAGGCTCTTAATGCTATGACGACACATACGGCCGCGGCTACACTTAGGAGAGTGCCGAAAGCAAAAATGACGACATCAGTTTCTTAGATAACCTGTAACTTTTCGCTTTCTTGCCTATTGGCCTGCGTTGTCCTAGCTGAAATCCATTCCATTACATATAAACGAAGATCCAAAAAAGAGGAACACTGTACAACCTCTGTCTTCTATCTCCTCGCTGTCCTAGTAGCAGACATGCACGTTTTCATTTAGTTTACATTGTGATTCATGTTCATGGCTAACTGTAACCTGAAATATCAAGTTGAACATGTTTCCTTAGAAGTAATAGTTCGTCTGAACTGACCCGAAAGTTTTTGAATCGAACAATTCAGTAAAACCCAATAAGACGAAAGGATGACGTCAATTTTATTTATGTGTATAAAGTATGTAAGCGGCTGTGATTAGCTGAAGCTTGTTGAAAAGGGGCTTGTTGAAAAATCTAACGTGTCCTATGGAGCTGAAAAAACTACATGAACCTACCTCGTTGTGACAATTTTTCCTGTTCGGTAAATTCACATAAATCATTTTTAATTCAAAAGTCGTTTGTTTCCAAGCAACAAACTCCGAAAGCCTACCATATCGATACATCAACGTAACGTATAATATAGGTAAGCCTATTTTGCTTATAGAATACGCTAATCTTATCGAGGAATAGCTGAGTAAAAATTGATAACACTTTCGTTCGTGCTTGACATAATTCAATCTTCTACAGCAGTAATTTTACACTTTTTGGTCAATTATTGTCTCATGTGATCATTTTTCGTAGGGCAATATCATTTATGTAAAAAAAAATCACCATCAGTAATACCAATAGGTCGTGAGGTAAAGGGAAAACTGAGCTTTTCGATGCGACCTTGGCCTGTCTATTTGCCGCCCCTTATTGCGGTGGCCATTTATAGCTGGCGATTCGTTTCTATTGCTTCGATATTCTTTCGGATCGCCGACGCCTTTGTTCGACAGCATCGGGCCATTGTAGCCGAGTTACAGAAGAGGGAGCGACGTAAGCAGTACTACAAATTGTTTAAGTATATATATATAAATAAAGAATATAATTGTTTAAATACGTATTTGTAGTACCTTGTTGCTGATACGGTAAACGTTCTTCTAGCCTTAGTTGGAAGCCTCACATAAAAAAGTAAGTTGCTTCTAAAACTGAGTATAAGTAAAAAGTCGAACTTTTTTTTTCAAGTTATATGCTTATACTATACTAGCTATATGACCCTACGATGGCTTTTGCCCAAAGACCTAATAAATGAACATACCTAGTTTCACTATTAGCCCCTATTCATTTAGTGGAAACTACAAAACTCAATATCGCTGTACAACAGTGATAAAAAATAGTGCGAGCAGTCGTTTTACTAAGAAGATTGTTGTTATAACACGGTATTTTGTTACCGATCTTTGCACTCATCGAATGTATGTCTGTATCATACGTTTGCAATATGCCACACAGAATCTGTGGATCTCTTTGGGACCTTATTAATGTTTTTGCCCTTGTTTGTGTTAGGTGTAATGCTAAACAGATGCAGAACTACTTAAATTTACCCGTTTTCGACCGATCACAAAGAAACGGTAATTATAGGGGGTGACGGACGAAGTTTTACTTCGTCATTTTTGTAACATTACATAACATTTGTTATATTTTCCAAGAGTCCGGTTGGCCCGCACATGCACCAATAAGAAAACTGTGTAGGATTATCATCTTCTCTATGATAATCCTACACAGTAAGAAAAAAATACACACTCATGTGAATTTCGAGCTTAAAGTGGTGCTGTCATGGGGACCGACCCCCGAATACGCCACGATCAGGTAGTGAAGAATCATTCGTAGTGGCCAACAATTATTGCGGACTGAGCTCAAAAATCGAAATAGAAATTTAGTGAACGAAATATGCCAAAAAAAAATCGAAGTTGTTCATCATGGCACTGCAAAGGACTTTCATTGTTCTGTACCTGAGCTACTTGTTTTATGCCCACATTTGCTGCGCTGGCCACAGCGGCTGCTATCGACAGGTGTAACTAATAGGGTCTCTGGTATTTCGGTCCACTCTAGTTACTGGGTAAGTCGAATTATACGATAACGTCAAGGTTACTTGTTTCCCTACGGCTTTTTAACAAAGGCTAAGTAGTTAACTTGTGTAGATGAAATATTTTAGAAAAATCCTGCTTCAAGATAGATTTGTCAAGAGATTTCCTAGACTCAAACGAAGTAGGATCAGAGTATCGGTAAAAGTAGTACACGACACGGAAGCACTTCTTTGAATTGTATAGCCTGTAGCACAAGTTCTTCTAACCTTACAGCTTATGCATATCGATATACTAAGCCTACCACAACTCTCAACTTCATGGGGGTGCTGTGACGCAAGTTGAAAACTTTCAGGCTTACAGGGAATGCACACTGATGCTGTTATATCATATAAGGGTCTGATGTAAATGTCTACATACTGTAAAGGCGGTGTATCAAATCCGCCCGGTTCTAGTGGCCCACAATTTTACACCTTCAAATTTACGCACTTGGGTCGTAGCCCCGCTCTCGGGAGAACAGGAATCAGCCAGAAAGGTTAAGCACTATTCTGCTGAGCGTTAACAGTTGAAGGTGCTAATCTTGCGTTGAAAAATATAGTACATCTCAGTGATGTTCGCGGCTATAATATATTGAATAATAATGTATTGCAATTGCTGGCTCGCGGAGTGTAGTAAAAGGGAGCAAATAGGATACGAGTTTACGGACGGGCGAAAATATTACTCAGTGAATAGCATTACATAATTCTCATTGTGACACGTATCGTTACCGATGTGACATCCAATAACTCTGCTGGTCTTCTACACGGAAACAGATTGGTGACTCAGAAGTGTCCAGCCTTCTGCCACTCCGACTAAGCCGATCTCCGATCCTGCAAGTTGCAGTTAACAAACCTTGCCATCTTTGCTTTCTAGAATATGTGAGAGTTACATCCAAAATACATTTTCTTTTTCTCACTTAATCTGTGTAAGCGGGTTCTGAGAAAAGATAGTTTATGACCCATATAAACAACTTTCGTGCTTCATAACAAGGAAAAACGGTCGTAGGCGGGAAATATAATAACAAGCAACATGGTAATACAATATTTCACAGGTGTCTTCTGAGAATCTCGCAGGCACGCAGTTTTTCTCACAGTCTACTTTTGCAGTTCAGATTAGTTAATATGGATCCTTTTTTGGTGTATTTTATTCAACAACAAACGAGGCGTCACTGAGATATAAACCTAAAGACCTAAATTGTCGTTTGTAAACAAATCGGCAACCGATTGTCAACTGCTTACCACAGAGATTTCTCTATTAAGAAATTAATATCATTCTTTATTAGTATGATTTTTAACTAGAAACCATTTGAATTTTTAAACAGTTATAAGTAATCATCTGCAAAGGGTAGCCATTAATATATGGGGCATTTTTACGATCCAGAGCTCTTTAAGATCATTTAATGTTATTGGTCAATGGTACATTAAATTATAGTTTGAATGAAGTGAGTATTACGATTATGTTATATATCTATGCCTACGTTTCATATGTTGGCACTAAATGTTGACTGTCAATGTTCACTAAACTACTTAAATATAAAGATATCCCTAAGAAGCAACTGTCAGCCAAATGATCAGACGGAGTTTTTTCGAACAGAAATTCATACTTCGACTTCGGTAATCTTCAGCAGACGACCGTAGTATAACACACATACATAACCTACTCTGTTATTTAACATCTTAAAAAGTGTACACCTTTTATGCCCGTTAACTAAGAACTTCAAGTCTGGGTAGATCCGAAACTATACTCGCCTGGGATTGGCTGCTGAAAGATAAAGAGTTCTTAAAACTGATGAAACCGTACGACTGAATTTTATAAGCCTTTCTCTTATAATCATAATAATAGAATTAGCAATGCTATTGTAAGTCATCATCTAGGTTCTACCGTCGTGGCCGCCACTTTTTGTTCATTGGCAACAACACTCTAATTGCTAATGGGAGCCAAGTTTATGTCTCCGTGTTTGCTTGCGTGTGCGTCTCTCGCTGTCTGACTATCTTCGTGGAGGAGAGAAACATTGGCTATATATGTTGAGTCCCGTGCGTGGCTCTACATGTCGTCGATGTTGTTAGCGTAGCTTCGGGCGACCGTTGCCTGCTCCGACCGCCGCCGTCCCTACCGCTCGTAGTATCGCTTCCGTTCATAAAATTTGTTTAATGTCCTTTTCCGTCTCGTTTTCGCCATGTAGTCTGCCTGTACCCTGCTCTGCCACTCGTACACCCACCCCTGTTATTGTTTCTTCACTCTATCCCACCAGAAGCTGAAAGCTCTAACTCAGCTCTCATTCATGTATGCCCCGCCGTATGTCTGCCTTACCCGCCCTCCCGCCCGCCCACCGTCTGCCAGTTGCCTCACCCTGCCCAATTCAGGCAGACGGCAGCGGTCGCGTTGCTAGGATCGTTAGAAAAATAAGGGGCGGAGAGGGACAGCGACAACTAGTGGCTATTGTAACTTCTCTCTTTCGACATGAGCTTAGCAACACACAACTACCGCTGTCGTTTTGTCCCCGCCCGACAACGGTCGGATGGCGATGGCCATCGCCTGGGTCTGGCCCCATTCGGGCCTCTTCCGTTGGTGATGCTCGTAAATGCTTTATGTGGGTTAAGTTGTTGGTGACGCAGAGGAAGCACCCAAGGCAGTGGAAGTAGCAGCGTCGATAGAGGCGCTGAGAGTCCAGCCAACGGATAGAGGAAAGTTTCTCTGCAGCGAATGTCTGTATATGGATAAGAAAGGGTGAGGGGACGTGAAGTGAAAGGCCTTTAAGCAGAGCGCATAGGGTTGGTGCTTGGAGTTGCCGAAAGGGGCCAAGGGGCATTTGGAGGTTCTGCGAGCCACAACCGCCCCTTCCGTGCACTTCGGAAGTCGAATCGCTAGCGGTAACCATAGCCCTCTCATCCGGACTGCAGATCTCTGTCGTGAACTGCGCTTGTGGACTCACTGGCGCAAGTTTTACTTTATGGCTGGCCAGAGGAGAGTCCTGTTGGCTGACCAGTAACGGAATGCTAAAGCATGAAATCTTTCGTGTACTCCCTTCTCTAACCGATGCTGGGCTAGAGACGAAAATGACCAACAAACATCGTATACGATACACGTTTTATTAGAATAATTTCTCTATCTGTGTGCGTAGTTCAATGCAAGCACAATGATACCGTGCCCATACGGTATCGGTCTTAGTTTATCTAAGTAAGAATAAATGAGTATATATTTATCGACATATAAAGCTGTTCCAGTATAATACAAAATGGTTGCCTGCTATCTATCTGTCGGTGATAAATACCTGTGTAGGATATCATACTTCAATATATAACTAAAGCTCAGAAATGCTTTCAAGTATTCGATTTTTCAAATTTACCTCATAGTACAGTTATATTTGGTCGTTATTATCATTAACTTATTGTGGATACACAATGAAATTAACGAATACATTGGATACATGGGTCGGGACAAATTAAGTAATGAGCGACCATAGCGATCAACATAGCTTTGTTTGTTATTTCTCGTAGATCGTTGGAAGCGTTCGATACAAGCCTATAGATGTGTTATCAAGCCTATTCCAGGGCACCTTTGACTTGATGATCGGACGCTGGCCATCCGCTTATTCGGTGCATGAAGTCGGCACTCACACGGAGTTAGTGCAGTGTTAACAAGGGCAGTCCACGCGTTCACGGAATGAATTTTTTTTTATTCTGTCTGGCATCGTGTATGTTTTCAGACGTGCACCGCGGGAAATGCTCGTGCTGTGAACGCTACGAGCCGAAATCATTTGTCATTGCTAGATGTTTTCTGTGTGATGTCTAACGTTTCGTATCTGAAGTTGTGAAAACCGGTATGGTGTTACTTCTAGAACACAGATATATATATTATGTGAAAATGGCAGAAATAAGATCTGTGCCGGCTACCTGCATATCGCTTGACTGGCGACCATACTGATCAGTATAACAGCCGATGCAGCACAACGACGGAGTAAATTCTGTACAAGTAGAGCATTTTTTCTTCATGCTAAACGAAGATGTTCGTTCAGAATTTTCATGCAACCATTCATGTTTACTGAAATCTTTGAACAATGCCCCGTTATTGTTCATCGATCTCAGTTTTCTCGGATCGTTTGCCCACGTTCGGCAAGCAAGTACTCACGAACGTTGACAATTAATTCACAATAGTAGAAACGACTTAGTATTTCATTATTTCGATATATCAGGACGGAATGTTATATGGATACAATATGTCATATACACAGGATATTTCAAAATCAGTCTGAAAGGTGTTTTTTTATTTACTTATATACAATCAATGTCGAAATTAAGTCATTAAGATTTACAAACACTTAATTCGATTTGGTGGCACATTTTTTCAGGGCCATTGGCTTTGAATCTGGCGTTGAAATGATCTTCTGGGGGTCGACTCATTTAGATCAAGTCAAAATCAGCTTTTGTATGATTTTGACAATGGGTAGGTTCTCCATCCTGCTGGAAATAAAATTTGCCATTTTCGCCGAAATACTTCCAAATAAAATGATATTATAAACGAAATGGCAAGGTAATTATGTATTAACAGTATTGTAATACTGATGTTGCATCGAAGAGTTCGTGCCGTTCACTATCAGGTAATATCAGTCTAGTAGACGTGTTTTTACTAGCCATCCGGTTCCAGTGATAAACATACACGTAGCAAAATATCGTTTATCGTAGAATATACATACCTACTTTGTGTCTTTTCAACGGAATTACGGACTAAATTACTTAGGATGGTCGTTTCCTTGCCTTCGACTTGCCACAGAGGGCAATGGTATATTGATAATTTGCTTTGTTTCTGTATTTCTGTATTGACAGAATTGGACCTTAGACTAGAATTGAGCTTATTTTCAGCTGGTACAATTGTATATTGTGACGCGTAAAATATTGACATTTTTCTAAAGCAACTGAAGGAATTATATATAATATGACATTCGTTTGACAAGAACAGTTCATGATTCTTTAGTCTTCAATATTAAATCCTGCTGAAATGTATCAGTGCTACATGTTTAGGGATTATAATCGTGGATCGAAAGATCATTTCTTATTAGGCGTAGGTCAAGGTTTGTATGTGGGTTTATCTGGGTTAGCTAGCAGTTTTATTCCCATTATTCATAACTACCTGTAATCCCAATAATGCATGGAGAGAGGCCTAATGCAGGACTTTTCTGATGATAGTTATTGGTAGTGTTTTCAATAGGCCACATAAACGCCATTTCAACCATAGCCGCTGTCGAGAGACCATTTCGGATAGCGGTTCACCGGTATCAGCATACAGCGTTAACCGTCACGTTAACGTTAGATCTCCCTATTTGTTCGAGGATTCTTAGTGATGGTACATAAAACTGGCTCAATGCAGATGGAGTGCTCGCCGACGAGGGACCCAAAACAACTTTAAACACCCGGATTACAAGGTGCATATTTCCGCCTTAGTACCACCGACTACATTTCGACGATTGAACAGACCTGGTGCAATGGCAGCGGGTCCTACAACACAATACAGCTTATGCCTAGCTCGACCATGTCCTTAAACGAGACAATACTGCAGCTCATCCTCAATAAGAAGGGCAAGTGCGGCCAGTCAGTGCTGACTGGTATACTAGACCCGCACATACAGCTGATTTAACGTCACTGAGGAATCGCAAAGCGCGTAATCGCTCGACGGACGTAAGGGTAGCGGGTGGTCGGTTAACAGTCAAGGTATATTTAAAATTTATGCAGTCGTCCGCTTCTAACTTTACCACTCGAATGGGTCGAAACGGTCAAGTAAGTTCCGAACGTTGCCAGTGTATCATTGGTACTCTAAGCGCCATGAAATGAAAACTGCTGGCCGCACAAAGCCAGCAAAGTAATGCCAATGCAAGCATACGAATATACGTAGTATTTACTATTATAAACTATGAAGCAGCAGCGGCAGGGGTGGCGACGAGCGACTCACCGTTGAATTCTAGGTTCGTAGCCAAGATCCCTTGGCAAGACCCTGAACAGGTTCCTATCTGTCTGACTAAGCCAAGCATAGGAAGCCCTGAAAAGGGAATTAAGTGAGCTAAACGAATAGATTATATACATTTGTGCTGTAAGCACGCTATAAGCGGTGTGCATGTAAAGAGTTCGTAGATCTTCACGTTGAGATTCGCTCGCTGTAGGCGGTTCCTTTGCACTAATACAGCTGCGGTCTGCCGTTCGCCTTGTATTATACAATATATTAGGTAACAGGCACCGCGACAAGGAACGAACAGGAGTGGACAAAGATAAGATAGCACTGCTGAAGGAATTACATGGCGGCCGGATCAAAGCTTGCAGGCCGGGAAAGAATGAAAGTAAGCTAGTGGCTATGGACCACAGATGCTGTAGGGCGTATCTAAATATGCCATGAATCTTGCCATCTTGGAATTGTGTGGCCTACAAAACAACAGCAGCAGCGTACAACCATGGGCCAATAGAACCCTTTAAGGGGGCTTCGCTGACAAGGCACATTTTCTGCCTCACTATGACTACAGCAACCTGTCTTATGTGGCGCTATGTAACGGTACTGGTTCATGTGGGATTAAGGTTGCCACATTAGAAACACAACAAATGAAGTGAGATAAAAGAGTGCGTTAGAGCGCGAAGGAGGGTAGACAAAGGTAAATCAGCGGCAATCGTGATCAGAAAGGAGATTAGGCAACAAAGCTGAGCAACCGGCTTATACGAAAAAAAATTAGCATAGAGCTCTATGGAGGTAAAGAGCAAATGAGTATAGATTTGGACAGTTGCTCCTGTTCAATCTAACGGAATTGTGCGTCGATGCTGATATAATTGCCCCTGAACTAGTCATAGTAGCGGGTTTCTACGAGCGCGAAGGAGACTTGCCCTGTTGGGCTACAGCTGTAACTGACTGAGCCGTGACACCCACAAACTGAGGAAATAAAACCCAGATTGACCTGATAATTGCCAATGAGGTCATGCTAGGTTTCATAGAATACGATCCACGCAGGCATCGGTTCGTGGTCCTATGAATTGTCATATGGACGTGAGCGAATGTAATGAACACGCCTATAATAAGGTTACGGGGGGTAAGAGCGCTTTATCAGACTTCAGAGGCATTGTATCACACAACTGATGTTCCTCTTGTTGCCAGGTACCGAACGCTGTACGGTGGAATAATTTCCGACATTTCAACTTTGCCTTATGTAGATGTTTAAATTACCTAGCTTTTTTAAGGCTATATTTTTACAAAAATTAACTGATACTAACACATAGATATTTGCATGTTGTTGAAATTTTGCCGCGATAACTTGGTTCTTAAGATAACATGTCTAACGATTCTCAAATTCATCGAAAGCCTTTGTGATAATACCTCAAACGAAATATAAAAAAGCCACATTCGAATACTAATATATTTATTGCAATGATAAACAAGATTTCTGTGGATGGATTGTGTAGATTTTATTTATTTCCAAACATACCATCTCAGTTAGCCCTGTTTTCATAGGAGGAAATCACGCACGAAACACAACGACCTTGTATAAATTCAGAGGTCAGAGCAGAGTTCCAAATTTAAGATTCCGGTGGATAGCTTCTCTGTTGGCTAAATATGACTATTCGCTTACCAGCTTTCCTCTGTTTCTTAACTAGTAGTATTTGTACGTATTTGCTTTTACGCAACATACTTATTGTTATTCTGATACTCCCGAAAATGTACAGGCTAAAAGCCGGATGAAGACATTTCTTTAACTCGACGACCCATTTACGTACCAGTCAAGAAACTTTCCAGACTTTAATTACCAGATGAATTATGAAGGAAAGTTTATGAAAGAAGGACGCTACGTTGTGTCATATTATCCGGTTTGAGAGTAATTGATTTTCCCGTTCGGAACAATATGAGTATATGCCTCATACAGGTTCGATTGTTACTTTACTTTCATCTAAATTACGATAGTAGCGTTTTAGACGAAGTTTGTTCGTACTGGAAAAACTATAAGTTATACGTTAATCTCTTAAAAATCGAGCCAAAAGTAACACTGATTAGATGAGTCCGTCCATTTCCTTAATTAGCCAAAGAACGTCACGTGCTCGGTTTTACTGCAGCCACTAAGTAAACGATATCAAACTAATGTCTAGTAGAAACCTTTTTTAGACGTATGTATAGTAGCTTTCTAGAGACGTGCGGACTTAGACAGCAGATATTAGGTTGAGCGGAAGTCCTGCGACGGCTGCAAGGCTTGACGCAAGACCAGTATTAATAGTCAGACAAGGGATCAGAATAGTTCGAGAATCATCTCTATCGAAAACAGTGATCTCTGCTGATTTGGTAGCTGTCCACTCGGCGGCCAGCCTAGCCTCAACTAAACCCCAGCTCTATCCTGACATGCCCATCATGCCGTGTTGACAGACGAAGGTAGGGAATAGTTATGTGATAGCAATGTTCTGTCTCTGATGCTACTGCTAGTGTAGATAACGTTGCTTATATTTGCCTTCATCAATTGGACGTAGGGAATCGGAAGACGGAGGGGAAAACGAGAACGTTACATCGGCCAACATCAAATTCCGTCGTCATTAAAGAAAGTACCTGTACTGCACACACTTCCTCGTTACCGGTTACAGGCATCTGATTCTAGCACAAATTCACTTGTCCCTCTTTTATGCATGTAAGGAATAGTCCTATTCTTGTCCCGAAAAAGCTGGGAAATAGCGTCCTAGTTTGAAGAACACCTCACAAAATCGTTGCTGCGGAGCCCGCGTCTCTCTACACGAAACGATGTGCACCTATACATATCCAGTCTGGAACCTGGATCAAGTCACGCAAGGGAACACGTGTACACTACACTGTCAAAGTTCTAAGCGCCATATAATGCGTTTGCAATTGACTTAACCATAACCATCAACAATAAACATTTATGCGCTTAAAGCTATGAATCCTTTTGCTCGGCCTGCTGATAAGGCATCGGTAAGTGGATGATTAAGCCCATCTAAGGTTATCTACTAGTACGAAGCTTGGCACGAATCTTCTAAGGAATGGGTTTGTTACGGAAGGGTATTATTCAAGCGAAAGACCATTTCAAACGAAATGATTGTTTTGACGGTTGATAAAATAACACTTATATTATGATATAAATAATCATTCCATTAAGGGGTTGACTTCGTTTCGATTCTAGCGGTCGGTGAAATACAACATTAATGCAATTGGATTTTTTTTATTCTCTGTGTTAACGTATGCAGAATGATTCCGCTAACAATGTTGGATTTAGATGTAAAGACGCTTCATTGACCAGACATGAATGGGATAGAATGTACTTTTCGCTTTTCGAAGATAGGCCTATTAAGCAAATTGAATACAACAACGGCTAACGATTCGTACCTTTCCTTTTTCTAGATACTAATACATTCAAGCTTATACGGCGTATTTATAAAATATAAACGCGTATTTACAGTTTTAGAAACCAAACAATATATGATCAAGACGACAAAGCTGAATCAGCTGTTTTGTCTGCTATTATGGTTATTGTTGTTGTCGTCGTTATTATTGTCCATCGGGATAAATATAGCAGAAAAAAAAACTACGGAACTCATTGGTATCCTAAAATAATTCTTGTAGAGATGCAGGTGCCGATCAGTTTCAGCTTCTAGAAGACAGAACTATCTGATCAATGTTGTTCTTCATTATTCAGTTGCCGCTGACGCGTTTAAAACTTTAATCCGCATATTTAAGTGAGTAAGTGAAATTAAGCATTACTTACTTTCGTAACTGCTGCTGGTATGATAACGGTGCGTCATCTTTTCATTAGTAAAACACAATTTTCTGGCTTTCCACTGAGTTCGCTAATATTCCGAATAGGAATAATCTGAACGCAAAAACAATAGCTTAGGTCTATGACGTAGGACAAAAATATCCGTTAGATTAATGCCAATAATGATATTATGAAATTTTGTGACATCTGTAAGCAAGAAATAATGCGGACTTCAATTGAAGGCGCAAAAAAAGTGTGCGCTAGCTTCTTAGATACTGGATGTGTGTCTGTGTAGCGATAGAAACTACGCGTCTTCCATTTTTGTGTTTCTTTTCATAGATTTATTCATTAGATACGTGAAAATAACAACCCAACACATAGATAGGAAGTGTATCATCTTCCATATATCATTTCACTCGAAGTTAAACTCTAATTTCACTCTAAAAACGAGATCACTTATTTGGATAAAATTTAGAAATTAAATCGAAATAAGTGATATCGTCTTCTCAGCATTCGGTAAAGCTGTTCGTGTATCGCACGGATTAAAATCTAGTGAAATAGTGTAACTGTTTAAAGCAGTCTTTTAGGAACCGCGTTCATCAGCGTTTGACTAGCCCGACGCAAATATTCTGCCGACGAAAATTATCGTCGTTTATCGAAATATACCGAAGAGGAACATCGTAGCGGTGTAATCCTCCTCAAGATGGGTCGGTCCTACGCTATTGTAGTTCAAGGCGCCCAAATTTAGGTCCACGCTGATTTCACACTGCGAAATCTTAGAAAGCTTCGATTTCAGCTGCAAACGCCACCTTAATATAAACCGAAACCATTTGGGTACTGAAGTCGTCCGCGGAGTAATATAAAACAAAGCTGCTTTCATAGCCGTGATTCGGAACCGGCAACGAGTTCTCATCTATGAGATGTACTATTTTTCGCCTAGAGGGGAGATCGCAACTTATCATAACAGTGATCAATTTGTGTGAGTTACTAATGATTATGCGCAATAAGCAATTATCAAAACCTTATGAAATATAGAAGACAATGCAAAAAAATATCAAACAGAAGTGCTATATGTTTACAACATACAGGTAAACACCTTTCACTAATGAATAAGGTAATAATTGCTCTGGGGCATTTTGCAGTTTGTCTGCTATGCAAGAACTAATTTGCCCCTGACGAGCTTCTGCTTGCTAGACTGGACACGCACGACGGGGCTAGTATGACTGGGGAAACAAGTGTCATGGCTGCATGACATATCACGATCGAGGGGCAGCAACAGCAGATATGAGATGAAGTTGGATAAATGAGGCGCTTGCGGTTAGACCCGTGAGACCACTTGGTGAGGCGAATTGGGTCAGGGTAAAAGCTTAGTCTCTTCTTCTGGTTCAACTATCGAGCGGCAGAGTAGTCGGGGGGGCATACGGGATGGCGTGGTAAATTTTATTGCACTTCCCGTTAGTTGTAAATTGTCAGGTGTAGTAAAACGACTAAGGAAATCATTTAAACGCACTTCGTTCAGTTACCTTCGAGATTACCCATCGGGTGGATTTGGAAGGTAGCTGGCTTCTTCACAGGCAACACCCTTTGAAGAAAAGGCATATGTAACAAACGAGCGAAACCGACAGCCAGTGGTTGTTCCGCGTGGCAAACTAAGGCAGCAATACGGAAATTTATGCAATGGAGCACAGGAAGTCTGCAGTTAGTGACAGGTATCGTGTGCCGATATGTATTACACGGTCGATCGAAAGTACGTGCCATGGCAAATCAATGGTATACTTTGAAAATCTCGTAACAAGCACACCTTTCAGTTGGCTGACTCGAAACCACAAGAACTGCATGAACTTCGAATATATAGAACTTACCGAAACGAAAGCGAAGATAGCATTCGAGCCATGGGTCTGGAGCAGACTGCCCAGAACGGACTGGACGGTCCATTCATACGCATTTTTGCCTGTCACTAGGGTCACACGGTTGGTCGTCAGCAGTTAGCGCCCCCTGCCGCGTGCGAAGCAGATGTCCGTATGGGTACTTTTCCCTTACGGTAACAGCGGACTAGTCTCTAGAGCGTGAGAGCTTTCAGAGCCAAGTCTTGTGGGAGGGTAACTGGCGTTAGAATGACAAACGTCTAGCCGCCAGCTACAACGCGTCCACAACTTTCCCTATTTGACTTTGGTTTGCCGCGGACAATTTAAGCTTGGAAAGTGAAGGCGGAAAAGGTCTGCGTGGTAGGAGAACGAAAGCAGCAAAATCATAGGTCGTACGAATTGAAATTGTAGGAACATAGCCATCGCTATGCTTTTGATTAACATCAAACGATTCGCCATTTTAGTAGGAGTCTACAGGAGCACCCTTTGAGACGTACGTGAGTTTACTATCGAACGATGCGTTTTACATGTTCCCGACAACTCTAAGCAACTTTCCTACACAATACCCATTTTCGTTGTTTTAATTTTTTGCTGAATTTGGCAGAGAACACGAGATGTTGAACAAACAGTGACTAGATAAACTGAGCATAAAATAGCTAAAATTATCGAAATAATAATGATGATGATGGCTCTGAGGAACTAGCCAATTGAAGCAACTAATTTTAGCGGATTCTTGTGTGTATAGGTTTTTATCCTACTAGAACAAATTGCCAAGGCACGAGTATCCATCATTTTAGTCATCCTAATTGCTTTAAGACATGTTTAGATCCGTTTAACATAAACACCGACTGGCACAAACTTCTGTTTTCAATAAAAAAGAAGTTTTTAAAATTAAACTATTTATCGCCACCATGAAATGCCTTCGTAAAGCGAAAAATAATGGTATGTTACTAAACAATGGCAATTAAATTGTGGTGCCAATCTCTTTGTCAGGATTTCAAACGTTCGTTCTTAGTATTCTTAACACTAAATCTATCGATTTATATTCTCTTATATGCCTGTTCCTACAGTACCCATGGTAGTAAAAATTAAACTTTTACTATGAAATAAATGAAAATGCATGGTTGCAATATATACAAAAGACAATTTTTTCAACACCTATTTCCATATCGGTTATTATCAGTTATTATTAATATTATGTTTACGTTAATATCGCATTGATATCACTTATCTGAACGCTATTTATTCGAAATGTAAACTGTCCACGAAAAAATATACCTTTTTTTACTTATATGCCCGGCGACATGAATGCGCTCTCTGCTCTGTAAATGTAAAGCCTATTTTCATTGAAACTTGACATGATGATCTTCTGATGAAAGAGACCAACGACACAACGGTTCTATATAGCGAACCTGTGTTTTGTCTATGATATTCGTGCGCTGGATGCAAGCTACTAATAACTGCGTGGCCTCAAGTACGTGACAGGATGTTCCCTAGTCCGCAGGCAGCTTGGACCAATTAACGCTAGACGCCATCAAAAGGCGATGCAACGTTCTTGCAACTGGCTGCTTCCATTGTCACCAAGGCTGAAAGGTTGTAACGTTCTACCTAACAGGCATAGATAGGGGCAAGCAGGGCCTCACTACCACAAGCTGTCCCGACGGCATGCAGCGTATGAGCTAAACTGTCCTTGCTAGCTGTGCTTTTCTCTGAGATTACACAAATAGAAAACCAAGTTAGATAGAGAGAACATCGTATTGCCCTTACTCAACGACTAGCAGGTGTAACTGCCGTCTTATCGCATGCGTCGATTACTTCAGTAACGGGGTGCTGAAGCAGCTGCTTGCTGGGAAAGGGCGACAAAGACACGGTAAAAGGTAGGCCGTCGGGGCTGGCCATTGAAGATGACACACCTGCACGCAGAATTTGCTGGTCGCTATAGCTTTAGTGCTGCCACTCATCGTCGAAAGGCGCCCGCTCGGGAAAAGCAACTTGGAGAATGGCTTCTGGTGGCATTGTACACAGCTTACGCTAACAGCTCTTGAACTTTGAGAGATGTCACGTAAACCTGCACAAGAACTTGGTCAGGGTACGTAATATCTTACCTTGCCTAAATGTCTGGCACGTTCAGTTCAGATTCGCCGTCAGCCAACATTGTTGGCTGCCTTGCTCCGTAACTCCCTTGTCTCTAAACTGTCCGTTATTTAAATCTGCACCGTTTGCGCGCCTTAGCTTGGCTCGTCCATGTAGTTAGCAAGAATCTCTGCTTATTATCTAAGCAGTTGTGGCGGTTTGGCCGTCATCACCCATCACCTGGCGAGCTTTGCAGGATTAAACCCATCCTGAACGTTGGCGAGGCGTCCACTTAAGGACTATCCTATAGCGAACCAGTTATGGGATCGGCTTGTACAAAAAGCAGCACCTCGTGGCCAAGGTACCGAGAAATCATCTTTTGCTCGCTTGAAGTCAGAACACGCACACCTAAGACCTTCGTCTTAACTCTATATGTATCGAGTTTCTCTCTCTCTCGCCCTTTCTATATATATATATATATATATATATATATATATATATTAGAAAACGCAGAAAAAAGTAAACCTTTTTTGAAATAGACACAGTGCTAAACGATGCGTAACGGACAACGAGTACTGACTTACAATGCGTAATTATATATATATATATATATATATATATCAAATACGCGTCGTTGAGCACTGTGTTTGTTTCAAAAAATGTTTACTTTTTTCTGCGTTTTCTATAGGTATGACACATCTAGAGTTCATACTAATACATATTCCAATAGGGTCAGTATTTAACGGTACGAACAGCCTACCCCTTAAATTGGTTTACGCTACGCACATTCACAAACGACTACGGGTTGGGTATTCGAGTAAAACGAAGGCCGACGGACCATCAGGAGCCAAGGGCTATTATATAGCTATATTAACTATTCTAATGAAAGCCAACGTCACTCACGGCTGACTGGTAGATAAAATATTGTCTGAAAACATCGTAGTTATGCAGCCATTGATAGCAGATCGAAGAAAAATGAGTCATTTTCGAGATACTGCTGCGTATTGCAACCACTATGGAGGTATATTTACAACCGGCCAGAAAACTATAAATGAATTTCAATGAAAGATTGTGCCGTTCGCAATCATTTAGAACTGATCACGATATTTCGAAGCATAGTTCGGCTCAGAGAGTGGTTGAACCGCCTGTAACATACTTCTTGTATACAATTGTAAGTTTCATTTCACTCTAAGTTATCCGAATGATCAGGGCAGAATAACAGCAATTAAATAACCTACTTGGCAAACGACCATTTGTTCCGATTATGATTACTAGATTTTTATCAGGTTTCTAGAACCAGTTCTTAAATTTGTCCTTTCATTGTCGATGCGGGATCGCCTATTAAATCAAAAGTGATTTTCGATTCGACTACATGTAAGAACGTGTTGGATAATAGGAATAATAGGTTTCCCATATCACATATATCATACGAAGTTAAGTTTATACTATAGTGTCAGGCACTATGTAGGCCTGACACTAAAAAAAGACGCTACAATTTTGATGTCGCAATTCCTTTATGTAACGTATGCTCACGGAAGCGACTACCTAAGCATAATTTCGAATAATATACAGAGAGTAAATCGCCCTTTAAAGATGGCGACCAGTCACACTGACCAGTTAGCACAGAACAAAGAAGGTGAATACTGTGTAGCTGAACTAGAAAGTCGACATCGTTGTATTATTATGAACGACTCCAAGATAGCCGTCTCCCTCTTTTGTTGGGATAATCATATATAATCAGCCTTGTATATAGGCTGGTAATTATATAACGAGCGAACTGTTTATGATAATATCACCGACGTAATGGGATTTGAGACGTTGATAATTAGTGATTGGCTCTTTGAACTGGAAACAGAAAAGCATACATGTTGGTCAATGATTAGCCTGCGCTCAGACACATCAAACTGAACGGGGGTTTCGCCGCCCTATAAACCTAACTGTTCCGGTAAAAGACTTCATCCTTTTTTTAACAGTCAAACCGCAATCGACATGCGATAGGTGCTTGAACAATCACATTGGGGACGTTGGCAAAGTAGCTAAAGCGCCCATCGACTCGGAACTGCAATTAAATATGCCTGTAGCATCGTGTCATCAAAATGAACACAAAGTAATTGTATGGTGATCTTTTGTAATGCATGCCTTGCTTGCAGGTCTTTGGCATCTCAAGGTGCTTGTGGCTTATTTAAAAAGCCGCCACTATTTTCAATTCATGGGGTCAAAATCGTACCCTACATTTTTAATATTAGCCTAAAGTAACTCGAATAACCGCTGAAGCAACAAGTTGTTACGGTGTCTCAACTTCCTATTGTACTACACATATGAATTATGTGCCAGTAGACAAGTATACAGGTCTGAAAATGCACGACATAAATACCTAAGCATGGCGTATCTGAGTTGCTCCCTAGATAACACCGGCTCAAATATGATAAAGCTAGAAGTTGAATAAAAAAAATTCAGTTGTCGCGTCCTGGTATCGATGTGGTCGTTGTGCACATATTTACGTATTCTTTTGGGAAATTTGAGGTATCGTGCGTTTATGGTGCGTTCTTTTAGTCACTCAAATTGATGCTCGTGCGTCCTAAGGCAACTTTGTTTCTGAAAGCAAAGCGTGCGATATTAGGGGACGTAGATCTGATAAACATTTTTGTGTGCATTAAAGACACAATGGGCGAAGTTTTTTTTTGTCGGGTCACAAGGTGTGCCGGCAACCGTTGACCGTTTTGCGTGTCCTAGAAATTTGGATTCCTCAGGGCCAGTGACACCTAAGTGATGGCGTAGTATCTATCTCGTCTACCTGTTTGTTTATGAAAGATTATTTCATCGCTTAACACTTATTTGTCCTCACAATAGGTGCTACAAGCAGCAACGACGTCTACGAAGGTAACCTGCAATAGGTTCACTGCTTGCGCCGTCATTTCTATCCTAGATAGAAAGACAAGTGACTAAATCAGTGTGGCCCCGCAACTCGCTCATCATCGTTTTGGTAACAACAACAGCAGCAGCAGCAGCAGCAGCAGTATCAGTTAAAGCTGCAGCAAAACGATCTCGAAAACACGACCTAACGCACGGCGCCGAGCGTTAAAGACCCAGCAGCAGCGGTATCGCTACGACTGATATCTACTACAGCTGCTACTAGAACCTGTGAAAAGAGTCGGAAAGCTGACCTTTCAGTGGCTCCGCAAAGTTGATCCCAAATCAGTATTGTTATCACATCTCATCATCAACGTTATCTGTAACGGGCGCCTTCGCTCAGTGTTATTTACTGCGGCACGTTTCTGTGCTGACTCACAGTCTAGATATTCTATCGCTTGTCACAAGACTAACAATATTTCCGCGCATCTTTTTACAACGAAGTTTAGCATTCGGAAAGACAGGGTCACTAATAACTATTGTTTTTCGCGGCATTTCGCCCGTGCTTCCGACGGTCGATCTCTCCACGTCTTCACGCGCGTCGAAAGGGAGGCAGACGGGGGCAAGTACCTGTCACAACTGACTTACACCGGACGTCCCCGACTGGCAGGACTTTAGAGAACGCGCAAAAACGTGCGCTTTCCATCGTTCGATTAGAGGTAGTAAAAATCGGCTCAAGAAGGCTGTGCCATTGAAGCGCGCATTTCGCTGCGAGTAGACCAACAAATCAGAACAGTTTAAAATACAACATTGTGTGTTTTTGTTGTGCTGTCCAAGTCGTAGACTCGTCGAAGGTTAGTAAACGTCGGAAAAAGGTCCGGTAACAGCATAATGGCGGAAGCTTGTTATAGTTACGAGCACATGAAGAGTATCTCGGACAACATCGCCAGTCGGACGAAACATCGGCCCACGATCTTGATCATCTGTGGATCGGGACTGAATACGATTGCTGAGGTTGTAAAAGAGCAGGAGACTGTGGAGTACAAGGACATCCCGGATTTCCCCCAGAGTACCGTAGTCGGCCACCAGGGCAGATTTGTGTTTGGGAAGTTAGGTGACAAAATTATTGTATGTATGCAAGGCCGTTTCCATCCATATGAAGGCTATCCGCTGTGGAAATGCGCGATGCCGGTGAGACTCATGAAGCTCATGGGTGTTCAGTTCCTCGTTGTCACGAATGCTGCTGGTGGAGTTAATGCGAACTATAAGATGGGCGACATTATGATCATTAAGGACCACATCAATTTGCCAGGCATGGCAGGCCTGAACCCTTTGAACGGCTATAATGATGAGCGTTGGGGACCCCGATTTCCGGCGATGAACAACGCATATTGTCCGAAGTTACGGAAGCTTGCTAAAGAAGTTGCGGCTGAAGTCGGTGCGAAGGATTTTATTAAGGAGGGCGTCTACTGTATGCAGGGAGGACCAAACTTCGAGACGGTGGCGGAAATCCGCATGTTACGAGCTATTGGAGCAGACGCTTGCGGTATGAGCACCTGCCATGAGGTCATCACAGCAGCTCACTGCGGTATACGAACGATCGGACTTTCCCTAATTAGCAACGAATGTGTGGCGGACTATGACACCACACAATTTGCTAATCATCAGGAAGTTCTTGAGACTGGAGCCAAGCGTAAAACAGTGTTACAAGCGCTTGTTACGAAACTCATTTCGCTGCTTTGATGACCACGTATATAGCAATTGTCAATCCCTTTCACCGAGGCCTGGCTTGACTTCGATGATACACGTAAATCTGTTGAGACAGAAATTACCAGCAACGGCTAGAGATGAGGGAAAAACCTGTGGGTGGCTGGCGATCGCTGCGGTGTTCAGATGACAAGAGCTAGCACGAAGTATCTTTAAACACAAATAAAAAAAAAAATCGATCCGCATGAAAATCAAGCTGCTCGTTAACTTTAATCTACAGTGTAACGCAATCGAATTTATGAAATGCTAAATTTATGTTGCATGGACGTGAAAGCCTGCGGTTCCTGCAGCAGTCATATAAACTTACTTTTCAATTCTTAGTAAGTACTCGAAGTACGGAACAATGATTTCTGTAAGACATAACAGCTGTATAGTTATTATAGGCTACCTTTCCTTACGTCTGAGTTAAGGATCTCTGTTTCGTTTGACATTATAACATTTGTCACATAGAATACAGTTCATATAATATTAGTTCATACCGATAACATATAAGTTTATTGATTAATAAGTACTCTGTTCGGTAAATGACACGAAAATGCACGTACTGGTAGTGGGATTGCTACTTCAACATGTTATATATTTCAATCTTATATTAGGGCAAAGTTGCGAAATTAAATTTCGACAACTATTTTTGATTTTGAATTTTTTGAGAGAACCACTATTTTAGTAGAGCAAGCGGATGTTGCAAGTTCGTCCTTGGTTCCTTGTTTAATTAGATGTGTAATATTAACTAAGCACTAATTTTTCAAGTTCTGGCCCTTTTTCTCATCGTCTAATCGATAACATACGAAACGATACACGTTTTAATAGATTTTATTCACTTATTACAATTATTACTTAGTTTGAACATGCTTTATGTAGGTGCATCTACGTACAGCATCTGGCTTACTGATCTACGGAACAGACTGTTGATGGACGACCCAAGTCGATATGTAACTTACAGGCAACATTTCGTTAACACAGTATCGTTAACCAAAAAAGAAAACGTACTTTAACTTTCGATCAACAATAACTGTCGCATCAAACTGGATTGAGTACGGCATCGATTTTCATATGTCCAGATATTTAGGCTTCGGCTATCTCCTGCGTGAACGGAACAACGTACTCTTTCGCCACGGCGACAACAACGGACACAGCGACTCGTAAACAGTAAACGCCTGTATGTTAAAACAGGTGTCAACAACTATTCGGCCAACTTCTAAGCAGCGTTCATCCGGCCGTCCGATGGATAATTGCTCCACAATCAAAAATTAGACCTGCACACTTATTGGTCGCACTTTTACGGCAACTGGCCAATATTAACTACGTAATACATCGTAAAGTTCATGATTGTGCCTTGGTCAAAGCTGCTCGATAATCATTCAGCGTATGCAGAGCGTAGGATAAATGCAAGCTTAGCAAGCGCACGACTCATGCTCGAAAGCTTTTGTCATCGACATGGTTGCTACTGCTTCTCTAGATAAGTCGTGAACATGGTTAACATCCCCGTTGACTTACGAGCTGCACTCTCCGTGTTTCAACTCTGCTTTGTCTGAAGCTCTACGTCCGCGCGGACCGATCGTTCCGCTAGTGTAGCAAGCTAGCAAGTCATTCGCCAACACCGTTGCAGTCAGCTGCTGACGCTGCTGCTCCCAGTCCCAGGGCTATTAAGCCCCCACGGCTGTCGCAAGTGGCCAAATTATAGATGACCACGGAGAGCTAGAAGAGTGCCGAGGACCTTAGAAGCAGACAAGGCGACCGGAAGTTATGAGGGATGTCAAGGCAGCGGCGGAAGTGGTCGCTCCGGCGGTAGCCAGAGTAGGGAAACGGGCGCCTAATGGTGCGGACATTTGAATTGAAGGTGGGCCGGCTTACCTTGCGTCAGGACTGGTGGGGAACGGGGTGCGTGGTGCAGGATGGGCCTCGGGCGAAGGTTCCGCTGGATTTGCCGGCAATCCTACTGCTCGAATAAGCATTGGATAATACAGCAACACCGGCAGCAATAGAAGAGACTGCTATAAGCAATAGAGAAGCGCATTGCTGGGCATCGACCACGCTTCTGCTCCAACCTCCGACTACCTTCATTCTGATCCTTTGTTACCGTGCGTCCCATACCCCACGCGATTATTCCCTACCATGTCGATGCTAGAAGCATTACTGGCATTTTGTCTAGAGGTTTGCGTCATCCTTGGCGTTTTGGCCACTACTAGCAGTTGCTTGTTTGCTCCAGCGCGCTCTAGCAAGGCCCCGATAAGTATAAGGATTTGCTTTGGGCGTCGCTATAACGGTCTTATTTCCGGTAAGCCATGGCAGAATAGCCAGCAAAACAAGGAATGGGGTCGAGTTTTCGTGCGTTTAGACCTTCTGGATCAGAGTGAGATTTAGATGCTGTTCTGGATGGATGCGCATACAATAGGATAATAATCCATACGTTAACATGCGTACGAATATAGGAACAAATCGCTAACATAGGGGCCTAGCAACAAAACTCCAGGCGCGCAAAGGTGCAAGGAGACCATTCGGTGCTGAAACTCGGGGATTCAAAAAAGAGGTCAGCACTAAAAACTACTATCTCTCGTAGACATTATAGTTGTCGAGATAGGACATATCCCTGGGAAACACTGAGTTCTTTTAAAGGGCATGCGGCCCAATGTGTTAAAACCTACCGCCATCGAATAGACAATACGACAAATCATTTCCGTGATAAAAGGCAAGCCTGTATCCAAGCAGGCTGAGTACATTCAGTGCAGTTTATGCAGACGATGGCATGAATATAGCTATATAGCTTATAATAAACAGCAGGCAAGTTCACTGACACGATGTCTTTCAGGCATACGCCACTTTGTCGGTCGTTATCTCCTTCGGCAGGCCGAACATAGGAATTCATCCTGTTAACCGCCAGCATGTCTAATGTATGTTACTTACACTTAGTAGTACAGCAGATATGTATGCATCCAAATGTGTACGAACACATGACCGGCATTGCATTTCATGAATGATTTGGCAGAGAGAACCAAACCATTTTCGCATCACCTAAAAAACAGCGGTTCTGTAGAAAACATAGGTAATGCAGGGGTTTACAAAGCTTCTTTGTTACACGCTCTTTTAGCCTAACGTAAAAATTCAAACAAAGTAATAGCAGATTGACATCGACGACAATTGGTGACTTATCCTATACCGTTTTGAAGATCTAGAAAGTCGCTTTCCGTTGATATTTTATTTCACGGCTTGGTGGAGTGCGTAACTGCAATAGTGCAAGTAAAAGCTGTGGTAGCGTAAAGCGATGAACTCAATCTACGGTCCGCGCAAAAGCAGCCTGTAGGGTGGCAGACGCAGGAAGCAATCTCGGTTATTTGTAGCCGGAATGACCAGGCCGCGTCACTCTCGCATCCCCTCAAAACGACGTGGCTACCTCCACTTCTCTAAATCTTCCCTTCTTCTCTTTCTAACTGGAAGAACACCGTTTGGGTGAGTAGCTCAGACCCAGATTCGGACCACCCAGGCTTGAGTCGCCCGATTCGGTCTGAGCTCGTGGCATAGGCAGGGTTGGCCGTTGGCCGCCGCCACTGATACCGCCTCCAGCGGCACATCGGTCGGGCTGCGCAAAAGACGGATGAAGAACGAAGTCACGTCGCTATAATGGCCTCCTCAGTCAGTCATTTTAGCGAAGAAGTGCTGCCACTGCTTCCGCCGCCATTGCTGCCGTTGGGTACGAGGTGGCATCGGCATTGGCGTGAGTTTGGTCTATAATGTCCGCATGGCAGCCGGCACCCGGTGACCGCTAGCTTTGCCTTGCTTCAGTAAACCTTCCATTCGGCCCACATCCATTTTACTTCTCATCTACCAGGCCGTTGGCATTTACCAAAAAGAACGGCGGGGGGTCTTTCTCCCATTCTCTCTGTCTGTTTCCCAAATAGAGGGGTAATTGGGGAATATTGTCTTCCCTTTCCCATTCTTTTCTACTAGTCCACGTCACGATCCTAACTGACCCAACAGGCCAACCAAGTCGGAAAAGAAAATATAGGAAGAAGAAACGGGCTGAGAGGTGGAACAACCCTCTACCCACCCCCTCCACTGCCACTACGCAGGGTAAAGCATGTCTCGCTGTGTCGGCCACAAATCGTGGAGACTCACCGACCCGATAGAGCTCCATATATATATATTATAGAATATATATGTGTACATCCATTTGGTTCCGCAAACAATCTAGCCTCTAACCGTGCCTAGCTCATCAGGGGGGAAGGGGGGGGGAGGGGGTAGACCTATGTGGCAGTCCTGAAACGAATCAGTAGCAACAAACGCAAATTGTGAAGTGATTTGACCTGACCTCTCGGGTACAGAATAGTTTTGTACTGCAGCGATCACAATCGATTTCGTTAATGACGTAATACTTTAAAATTGAAGACCGCACAATAATTCCTAGTCTCATTAATAGCCACATTAGTATTGACAATTTATACATTTCGTTAATGGCTTTATGTGTCGTCGCAAAAAAGTTCATCGTTATATATATATATGATATTTATGAGCATTGCGGACTGAGTGAGCACGTACCGCACTAACGGCTACGTGTGCATGATTGGTGCAAGCCAACAATGCTTCGTTTTAAGCTGAAGAGACTGGTAGGTAAAGTACAATTCGTCCCATATTCATTTACTGTTACATCCTTAATATAACTGCTACATACTGCACGACAAGCAGCACTCTAAACAAAGAGAGGCTAGCGTTCTGTCTGTTTTACGTATATATGTTTCAGAATGTTATCGTCCGAACTGTGGTACACACCAAACCCATCGGCAAACTGAGCTCTTTTTCAATAGGAAAATGTATGATTACGAGGACGAAACATACTAGCAGGGCTAGCTTTTACTCGACGATTATTATGTTTATAAATAATTAAAACTGAACAAAAACAATTAAAATTAATAGTAGATTGTTATATTTACGTTTCCTGTAGTACTGAAGCTTTCCAGGGAAGAAATCGCCCTTGTTTTAGACTACAGTTTAATTAGTAGACCATGTATATGCGAATTCCCCTAAAACCATATGATCTATGCGTAAATCGAATTTCTTTATTCCTCTCCTGGTCGCCTATACAATAAACTTAAAAATAACCCGATTTGCTCATCGATAGACACTTTATCGGAGATCGCCGCGGAATTCGCTGCTAAAAGATCGACTTCCTTGGGATCAGTCCAATCTAAGTTTAAACTGCCAGTTCCGTATTGGGATTAAGTATTGATTTGAGTTCATTTAAAAAAAGGATACTTTATGACGAGCATGTCAAACTCTATGTGATGTTTCCTTAAAGCCCCTATTCCATTTGCAAAGTTCAATCTTTTACACATTTTCTAACCTAATACTTTAGAGTGTACACCTGTTCATAACGGCATTCACTCATTATTTCATTCAGCGTAAAAGATCTATAGTCTCAAGTTCGGATCGAAAAACCCAAAGGGTCTCTCCGATGAAAAAAATACATGTAATAATTTAATCAGCGTGTCCAAAGGTCTATGTACACGATGCAGAACTTCATTTATGACACATAAACGAAGATTTGTTAGGGATAATTTAATTTGTGGGCCGAAATTCGGCGACCACTTGCAAGAAAACCACCAAAGGGCTCATCAAGTCACAGAACGCCCAACGAGAAGGCCGGAATTACTGCTGTGGTACATTCGAATCAATGATCCAGTGGTTAAATGTGTTCGATGTAATATTGGAATCCTACTAAACCGGAAAGAAATAAACATACCATAAACTAATAAAACAATTAAGATAAGAAAAAATTAATTCTCGCATCCATAATGCAGAACGTAAATAGATTTTATTTTTACATAGCCTGTAAACCAATAACTTTACAGCGAAATTTCCGAATTAGGGCTGTTTTGGCCATTATTTTTGAGCGAAATAAAAAGAGCCGAATTTCAGTCGTACTTTCAACGATTCTCCTATTCATTGGTTCAAAATGGCTTATTAAAAATTTGTCTGGCGAGGTGAGTTTGCAATAGTTTCTGTTATTAATATCTAAAACTAATATGACACTGTAAATAATCACGCAATAACTATTATCAGCAGACGAAACACGAAAAAGTTAAACGTGAATCAGTAAGATTAATTAAACGTGATTCAGTAAGAACCACTATAGTCAGTATCGTCCACTAATGATGGCGATGCACTGATGCTTTAATGCGCAATGCGCCCTAACGGCCCGACTTCAAAAGCTCTAGTTCTGTAGACTTGTAAGAAAGAAGGCCGTTTGAAGGACTTTGTTCAGGAAAGAAACAAATCAGAGCCTACATTTAAACAAGGCGATTGAAACTAGAACTACCATCATAGAACATCCTCGGTGGTGGCTCTTTACAGAACAGTTTGTTTTTAACTGGAAGCGATTTTTTGAGACACTTATGAAAAGAACATAAAACATTATTTATCAAGTTTTTGTTCACCTTCTTTCGCGTTTTACGTAGGGGCTAAACGGGCCAATCGCATACCCAGATAATATACCTTAACTGAAACTCATTTCTTTTAATCCATATTTCGTTGATCGGCGCCATACGTCGTTGACTTGGGCAGCTTCCGAAAATCAAAGCAATCATTTGTCAAGTGTAGGAGATGAAATTGTATTTTTTCTTTAATTCGAATTAGTGTAAACTGGGATCGAGCAGAAGTACAAAACAGCAAAACGTTTGAAGGAACGGGATCGGGATGCCTTTCAGCGCAGGAAAAATATGACGCACATATATTTTGAGGGTTTCAATTCAGCCATATCGCCATTACAATTACAATGACCATTATAGACCTCCCGCAGCAACATGCAACGTTATCCCTAACGTAATGCTCGGATAGATTGAACGACATCTGCATCGCTGTGCTCTTTCAGGCTATAAGCACGTTGGACTCAGTCATTTGGCAATTTTGCGGTCGCTTATTTTTTTCCATACGACACAGCCAATCAAGAGGATAGACGTCTGCTGTCGTGGAAAATGCCGAGTAAGATACTCTACGTAGGTGTCCTTATTTGTCAGTGCGTCAAAGATCGGGTTTTAGACCCCCGCTTTTTTCAATAAGCTCATTTCGCGTGCTTTTCGCTGCGTTCGGTTTAGTGCCATCATTCGGCAAAGTTTGTATCACACATGAGCGAGTTAAGCAAGCATAGAGTGTATCTTTGTGCTACACGGTCTTGATCCTAAGAAAGACATTGGGAAGTCAGTAGAGTTAGTCCCACATGGGAACAGCACTTAAGTCTCCACGTAAGAGTAGGTGGATTCTGCAGAATCAGCAGTTCTTTCTTGGCTAGCTAGAGGAATCTACCCCATGCTTCATTTTGCTAGGGGATATACAGTACCCAACAGAGATGTGGCTTTAGAAGAAAGATTCTTTGATGGAACAGCCGACCTCTCCTGGCAGCCACATCTTTTCTGCGCAAAAAAGGTCGTTCCACTTTAGTAGCACGCAAGCCAAATCAAATTGAGTGGATTAGGACAAATTGTTGGTTCGAGTTATGTTAAGAAAGCTGGGCAGATAACAGGCTGTTTGCGAGCAAAGAGTTTGTTTGCCCGACACAGGTAACGTTGTCACTGGTATTAATATTATGTTTCTTTAGCGTAGCTGAGAGCCGTAAACAGCAGGCCACAAAGTAAACTTTTATTTTAATATTATTATATTTCAGAATCTTTGTAATATTCTTTACATGCTCTTCTCGTACGTCGTACCGAGCTCGCCTACGACCAGTCAAGCAGTGGCTGTAGCTTGTGAATACACGAGCAACGAAACAAAATCAATTTTCGTACCTTCTTGGATACAATGTTAATTGAACTTCCGAAATCTCAAGTTATCTAAACGGCATTTGTACCAGTGACGTAACATGTTAGAAGCTAGTCAGAATTTTTAGCAAAATTATTACATCAAGGTAACACATGCATATATACAGAGCTTGTAAATGAGTATCGTGTAGCGGTAGGAATAGCAGAAGGCTTTCATTTACATACAAAGAAATTACAGAAGCAATCATGCAGACTACGAACGCGGGCATTTTTCCACAAAAGTTGGAAAAAAGTTGAAGCTCAACTGTCGCGGAATTGTCCAGCTGCGCGTATGGGTCATAACTGCATCATAGTTCGATTTAGATGGGGTTATTTATAGCGACACTCACATCCCGCGGGGAGGCATTTGATTGATTTAAATGACATCGCTATGATCTTGCAGGGCAGTTACAAACAGTCTGAACGTGACAAAGGCGATTTGTGTGGACAATTAAATAGTTTATACCGTTTTGCGACCTCCAATATTATCGCACGCGCTGTATAACGAAACAGCTTAGGTAAGCTCACCAATTCACTCATTAAATCTTTTAAAGTAGTTTATGACATTTCTACTTGGATATATATAACTACCTATATCTACATATAAAAATATATAGATTTCCCGTCCACTGCAGATGGCCACTTGCAATCTCCGTCGCTTTTGCAGGTTCATTAGCTATGCCGTCAGCAGCAAGAAAGTCCGGTGAAATTGCGTATTCAAAGGCGTACCATAAAATAGCCACCGTCGAAGCAGTCATAACGTAGTAGTATCCAAAGTACCAATAATAGGCTGTGACAGCATACAAAAGTTATACATAGTAGCACGTCAACACGACGAGGTCATAGCTTGGTTTCAGCTGCGCGAGTCGTTCCCGTAAGCCGCGCGAAGGGTAGCCGGACTAGCTCTTCCTATCTCTGTATGGACGATACTAGGATATTCTATGGTAAAGGTATGAAGGATGTAGATTGCTGATGGGTTCTGTTGAAGGGCACGAGGATAAATGTAAAGGCGTGGTGTCGAGGGTTTTAGGGGTACGGCAAGCAAGAAGAGAGTTTGCGGGGCGGCAAAGTCTGTATGCTAGTTAGGTGACGAGATAGCTCCTGGGTTCCTTGGTGTCAGTGCAGCTAGGAAGCGTCGTCATTGTCGACATGCAGTGTGAACAACTGGCAACTGCCTGTCACTCAGCTGCAATGACGGAGGGAGTGTAGGTGGAAACGGCGCTAGCAGCATGTAGTGCTCCTCCAGGGACGCAGGTGTCGGCCTTCTCTCCTGGCATAACCGCCATAGAAGCCCGAACCTCCTTTCCTGTTTCTCGTTACGCTACACTGGCTCGCGTCTAATACCATGCGACGAGAAGGACTCGTCGTGCACGCAGTGCTCATCACAGACAAACTGACAGACGCATGCGACCATGCACATACAGCGTCGCTGCAGCCTAGCGGGTCATACGCGTGACTGATGAAAACGATGCGAGGAATGCAGAAAATGTCGCTCATAGAAGAGGAAGACTAGGCGAAATTTCGAGTTGAACAAAAAGCTAGAATCGGTGAAGGTATTATCTGAAAAATAATGGTAGTTTATTTCTACCTAAATAATGCCTGGGTAGGTAGGGATTACCTAAAACGGTAAAAGAAGTAACTGGGTCGCCGAACGCCTCTGGTTGCCAAAAGGGCTTTAGTAGTTAGCGCCGCTGCTATGTTCTTCTATACTGCATCTCTTCGGTCATTACTGCATCCATTGTAAATAAAAAATTCGTGTTATAGTTTGCTTTTTTATTTTCCACTAATTAGTGCTATACTGTTTTGGCTAGTCTACCTGGTCCTTTTACTGTATTTCTCAGCCAGGGCGACTGATAACAGACGGGGAAAAACATACCATGAATGCGATATAACCGCGGACAGATACAGTTATCCCTACCGCATCTTTTCCATTTCACGAGTGCGGCTTTCTTCTATCTAAAATGGGATCGAAAGATTGGCGAGAGAAGGAAGTAGCTATTGAAGAAAACATGGAGAATGATCATCTTCCTGCAGTCGGCGACGGCCGCGATAGCTAAGGCGACAACTTTCATCGTGCAGTTGTCATTGCCGAACGATGCGGGACCTCGAACCCTCATGATAAGAGATGAGGACCCTGTCGTCTGTACTTTTCAAAAGGGAAGTAGAATTTCCTGGGGGTCGGAATAGGATATTTGGCTCGTTGTAGAAAAGGGCAAAAGACGGAGTTTGAAGAACGGCACGCAATGGTCGGCGTACTATGTCTGAGCAAAACACATTGCTGTCGTTATCAGGTAGCCGCAATTTCTTGCCCCCAATGTCACCCGAGTTCCTGCTGTTTCAGCCAGCCACCGCGAACTATCGATGCAGCGATGATCGAGGATAACCACTGATTCGGTTGTCGTAGCCATCGAATTGCTAAGCGGTGTGTCAAAACGACGCTGTCGCGTCAGCTGAAGCACCGTACGTGAGCCACTGGGCAGGTAGCAAACGTCGTCGGTAATCAAACAACGAACAACAGTCAGCGATGGTTGCAGCAGCAAAGGCTGTGCTGCGGCACGTCTGTGTTCGATCGTTTCCTTTCCTCAGAGAAAACTACTGCCGTAATAAGCATCGGTAAACACCCTAATCATGAATATTGGCACAACCACGCACCGTCGTCACAGCCACTTTTCTGCAGTTGCCATACAAATCGTTGCCCCTTTTAATCTGGGTTTTTTATGCTGCTATCGCCTATATAAAGTCTGGCAGGAATGCACCTCGCTGTGCCGCTCAGATGCTTGAGTTTCTCATCTGTAGTCAGAAGAAACCAAACGGTCCCGGTAATTAAGCCAACAGTTTAGGCCCAACTCGTCGTGGGTCGAAAGCATTCTCCGCACAATCGAAGAGACTGGAGGTGAAACCGATATTAACCACTGGCTGTTTGGGTTGCTTCTTTGAATCTGTAGTTCGCCCCGCGCTATGAGTTCCACTTGTCCTCGTTTGGCCAATTGTCGCAAATCGTGAACGTAGACGGGTGCGTTGAGTGCCAGGAATACCGGTGAGTGATGATTTGGCAACTGGTAGTGGACTCTATCAAGGATAAAACTGGCTATTGTTGCTTTCTTAAAAGATCACTCGTGAAATATATGTCGTCCTTGCATCAGTTGTGCACTGGCGTCCGCTGGTTCGTTAGTTGATCTGCGTTCCAACAAACGGCGTTTGTCAATTGTCGATCGATGACAAAGTGCATGTATTCAACTACAACCTCTTCTTGTAACGGCAACACGAATATTACCGTTCAAAGCCAAAGCAAAGGCTCGACGAAAAGAACAGAGGCTAACTGACGACTCGATATTTCGAAGGTCGTTTACGTTGTCATTGCTAGGACACCATAACAGCCTTATGAGTGGCGCCTGCTAGCGACTTCGTCACACTTCATTGTCGCCGTAGCCACTGGCGTCGTCATCGTCGACAGGAAATGTTTTCCGGCCTCCGTTCCATTGCTGCGACCATGGCATCAGCTAGTCAAGGAACCAATGGGATCAAGAATGAAGCAAACACACGAGGAGAAGCAAAATGAGACGAAAACCGTCGCCCAGAAACGCAAATGAGCCGGAAAACGTTTTCCGATAACTCGACGCGCGCTAGTTGCCTGACTGACTGTCCGCTGGCGGCTGGTGAGAGCATAGAAAGGGAATACTGCGGGACGAGCGGAACACGCCGTCGCAGAGTTCCAGAGAGCACCGTCTTTTTACCCGCGGACTGTCTTCGGGTCGGGTAATAGTTGTAGCGACAGAACCGGCACGTGTAGCATTACGAATGGCGAATAAGAATCTCGTATTCAGCAAGGAAAAGGGTCAGTGCAAGGAAGCAGTGCTGCGTAGTTCGCGCAGAAAACTACGTACCCCGTCTGGGATACGTAGTTCTCTGCCAACCAGATGGACGAATGAAGTTACGAAAGCAGAGAAGACACAGCCGGTAAAAGGACTCTAGCAGTCACTAACTCACATGCATGGTGAGGTGGCTGTGGGCGTCTAGAAGTTGGGTTTCTCGCGTCCAGAACGGGTCGGAGAGGAAGAAGGTATTGTATGGTTAGCGTTAGGAATGGACGGCAAGACGAAATTGGACGGATGTTGGCTCACTAACACGGAAACGCGGCATGTGCGTTTTTAGCTGGGACAGTAATTAAAAAGCAGACAGTAAGTTTGTTCGTCGCCTTTACTTTACTGGCGCAATTACTGTAGCCCTCCTCATTCATGGGTGACGGCGGAGCTTGCACGGGGGTCTGCTGCGGCAGCCAATACAGAACGGAATCGGGGAGACTTGGCAGACAATAGGTTTGAACAGCAGTAGAAGCAGTGGTAGCAGCACGACATAAGCAACGCCGTGTATGAGATTCGATGGCATCGATTTTAGGTTGATACGCCTCTGAAAGAATATCGCGCTGCCGGACATTGGATCTCGCCAGACCATCGGCCAAGAACCCGTAGCTTGCGCTGTGACTGACAACAAAAAGCGCCGCACAGTGTTCTATGTCGGGGGCAAGGCAAAAGGAAAAGATTGAACAAAACCCAAATCCTATCACTACTCAATATGGTTCTGATTGGACATTTGAGTGGCTGTTTGGTACTCGGTGCCGCCAAACCCTGAGAAAGAGCAAAGGCATATGTGCGGATATAACAGCATTTTGAGGTCTAGTAAGAGAGTAACAGCCCGAACAAAATTGTGGTACTTTGTAACGGTCGCCTCTGCGATTGGTAGTGCTGCTACTGTTCCACCTTCGTCCCAACTCTTGGATTGGCGTATAGCCTGGCAGCTGGCCTGGTCTATGCGAAAAATTTCGCAAAGGCTTTAGCGAACGATTTCCGATTCGCCGCCGATCTGACCCTCTGGCTGATGTGACCGAGTGCGAAAACTCTCGGCTGACAGGGCAAACACGACGACACGCAAATGCAAGCACGATGGCTTGCACGGGCGGGTTACTGAACGAGTACAAAAGCGAAGTGTATCATATCCTAAATCTGAAATCCCTATATAAAGTCTTTGAGGAGAAGGAAGTCTGTCACTTTAAGTCGTTATTGCCTGTTGGCGCTTAGAAACTTTCGTTTTATGCGTACACACACGACACGGAGTACATTCAGAGACTTTGCGAGACCATCACCATCAAGCTACCCCACCTCGAACTAATGTTCAGGGCATATAGCTATGACTAAGGTTCGTCATAGCCAACGGGTGAGGTGAAATATGGGGTAGGTCTTTTTGTCACCATGTCCACAGTTCTGGAATCGCAGTTTATATATATATATATGGAGCTAGTCGGTGAGGTGGCTGGTGGGACTATACTAGGGATCGAGGGTGACTAGTTTTTCTAAGGCGAACTACTACTATGAGCAGTTTCTGACATATACTAAACCCAGGAAAGCGCGTCAGAGCCGAAAAATCATATAAGCATGTGACGAGTTGCCGAAACAGGAACGGATAGGCAGCTTAGAGTTGATGATAGTGGCAGTTCGAAATAGGGCAAGAAATGGAGATAAAAACTTCACACACGAAGTTAGTATGACGGGTTCGTTTACGCAGCGGGTCAATTTGGAGAAGTTTTCCAGTGGAACGACTAGCAGAGTGCGTCATCGCTAACTTGACACCAATAGCAGATCTGGCGAGAAGTACATGTGGTCGCGCAGGATTTTGATGCGAACTAGTCATCATGGTCGACCTGACGCCAAAGTCACATGCCGGCCCACAGAGATGCATTAAGGTTAAAAGTTTAGCGTGAGAAAAAATAAAGGTATCGCTGTTCTAAAATAAAATATATAGTGTGTCCTAAGTAACGTAGATTTTGCCAGAAAAAATCATACTGAAAAAATATTTTAGCGAGCCAGGGTTTTTTTGTGTGAAACTAAAAGGTATTAGTCCTACATAATTTGTATATGGGATTGTTACTATAGTAAGCCTGAAAAGGTACCTATTGCATCTTAGGACTCGATCGGTTGATTTGCCGTAAGAGCGTTGATTAGAAATATTAAACAGTACTTCATTCATAGCAAGCGCTTCATTCGTGCTTATCCAAGGAGCCGCATAGACTACACGATATATTTTTAACCATGTGAAGGCGTATTTATAGATGTTACGCCATCCTACATATGACTGCTAACAGTAATTAATGTATGAGGCTAATTTCATCCCCTAAAAGTTTCCTAAAACAACTAATTCACTGGGACCGGCCCAAACAAAGTTCGACCAACGAGATTCTGTTCTAAAGCTCAGTGAACATACAGAGATTTCATACAACAAAAAGGTGTCCCGTCGTAACGAACTGTCACATACTAAATGTATGTTAATGCTTATTTATGCATATTACTGACGTAATGGCTTTGAAGTTCTATAATTGAGTCATGAGTAAAATAATGCTTTAATGTTTTCTTCGATAGATCAGCCAATATTCTCAGCTGCACCCCAAGCTTGCGAGAAATCAGACTGCAGCTACCGCTCTGGTCACCAGCTGTGTCTCTATTGAGCTAAGCACGATGATCCCTTTCCCTAAGACGGCCCACATCGGATTCCTCGTCGGCCTGGCCCGCCGGCCATTGACGCGTTCTTCCCAGCAAGAAGTCGTTAGCGGAAAGAACCTAGCTGGGATTTGGATGTGACAAATTAACTATGCACCCTCCAGCCACGCGGCCGCCTGTTTGCGATCGGGGTGGACTCCTAAGTACGACCCAACCGTATCGTACGAAAGGGTACCGATGCATACCACGAAAATATTCAACCCCGGGCATCCTTATGTCTTCGCCCCCCCCGTTGATCCAGTCTTCGCCAAAGTATCCCCCTGCCAAGCTTTTTGGGTTATTCGGGACGCGAATCCCACAAATGAATACGAATCACCGATGCGCAACAGAACCAAAAGAGGATCATTCAGTAGCTAAAAAGGGCATTCGTTTTCCAAATCAACTAGATAGGCACTCGTGAAAATTTTAGAAAGCATACGAACAGGACGTGAAAGAAAACAAGATATAACACAAAAATAAACATTTATTGTGTAAGAAGCACGGAAAGATGACACATTCGTAAGGCGTGTGTCTAAGACATAATTTTTACCGAAAGAGGTACATTTTATCTCGTCACTGAAAATCTTCTTTGTGACCAGCTCTTAAAAATGATTCTCAAGCATTGTCTCAAACGGGAATTAATTTAAAGAGTTTTCGAACTTTACCACCATGGCTGGAGGTAATTTGGTTATTAAGAACATAAATCTATGCGAACTTTTTTCTAGGCCATACCTGTGCTATGAATCCTCTTTCTAAATAAGATATACCTTCGTTGTAGAGACAAGATTAGATCAATACTAACCGCGTCTGAGTTATTTTATTTACAAAATAAAAATCAACTCAAGAATCTGTTGATGCTCGAAAGGGACACTTTTGCTTTTTAGTTCGGACTTACCTTACATTGTTGTCAATAATGGCTTTATATGCAGGCTCAAATGCTGTCCACTTAGGCCCACTATTAATGGTCGAATTCTGTCAACAACAGCCTGGACGATCGTGGCTCGTATTCAATATCTACTCCTACATGTATTCTGTCTGCTTTTCCCTTTATTTTAACGACGTAGTTCCCTTGGCTAAAAAACGGTAGTGTCGGCATATAATTTAACCTATTTCAAATAAAATTAGCTAATTTTGTAATATATGTTTTTTTAGATTTCTCTTGAAGTCTGGTTTTCTGCATAAGGTGGAAACGATTTGGAGGAAACAATCTTCGTTGTCGAAGTGCTCTTTCATTTAATTGTTATGTCTTTCACAACTTTGCATTTCTATTTTTCTTTAAGACAAATACGTTTAGCTTATTGGTTTTATACTGACTTCTAATTTACTTACTTTTACCTTAACTTAATACAGCAAAGTTAGGCGTCTAATGCGATCGTAACAAATATTTCTACAAAAACATACAAGTATTTAAATAGATAATTAATAAATAACTATGTGCTGGTAATTTCGAACACTATTCTGTGCTCGTTACCGCGAGCTCCAATAAAAGAAAAAACAAATAAGCTCAAGAAAAGTACACAAGCTTAAAGATATGAGCAAGTTTTTAATACTATTTGCGATACTGCCACTATAACGGGGCTAATATTAGCGCAGCACATTGACAGCGGAAGTTTAATGATAGTCTAGTTCCTGATTTTGTTCGCTATAATTGCGCTTGACTGCCAAACTTCTTATTTACTTGTTTTAATTCCAGGTACTTGCTATAAATTTTTAACTTACGCTGCACGTAGGTTAGGTCCTATCAGCGGTAAGCCAATACGGTGAAACAATAGTGGTGGGAATAAGCATAAGGAAGACAGGTTTTATTAACGAGTACCGCGGCGAAAGCAGCAGCAGCAGTCCTGTTTTTCGAGTACAGACGATAATGACAACAATCATTTAAAATTAAGTAGTGCATACATATGTATATATACATATATATGAGGTATGTACTATGCGTCCGTAATCTTGCAGCTGCCTGTCAGTTATGGACCGCTGCTCACGTCATATGGCTCAAAATTACACTTCTGGTTTATCACAGAACAACAGCAGGTTAGTTTTGTGGTCTGTAGAACCATATGGACCAGTAGGACTAGCTTAAGCGGAACTGGTTTTTATCCAGTAAGAGAGTTACGTATAACCTGATACGGCAATTGTCAGGGAATCGGGACAGTGAGCCTACCCCCCATTTATCCCACTCCCTCTGGGCAACGAAAGCTATATGGCATGTTCGCCTAGCCACTGTACATGTTCCGCGTTGCCTTTACTACTCGTGTAGCTACGGCTATGAATGTCGTTGTGCTAGTGACCCTTGTCTCGTAGATAGAAGATAACCCGGTGCGTTATATTTTTCGACAGACGACTGACCGACACCTAGTGAAACTGAGCACGGATTGACCAGTATTCTCCACTCGGATACGTTTTGCTCGTAGGGACGGTCAGTCGCCCTTCGTTCGTTGCCTACTTCCGTTGCCGCCGACGCCTTATGGACACGTTGTACTAGTACCGTAAAACAACATTGTCTGTTAAATGGAGGCAGCCAAGCGTGGATGCAAAAGATCCGGGCTAACTTTCCATGCATGACACGACCGAAGCGACGATGGCATAACTGGCAACAGAGAAAAAGGGCGAGATTCGTGCGTTCTACATTTCATTACATGGCCTCTCCTTCCACATTGAGGAGGGGCCAGTCAACTGTGTAGTTATCGCATTGGCCACTGCTATAGGCAAACTGCCCTGATGCTGGGTTGTTGTTGAGCTTTTCCCCAGCTGGTGTTAGGTCGATTTGACGTGCTTAGGTGAAAAAAGCCTCGTGACAACGGATGTTTACAATTTAGTTCGCATAACAATTTCTACTAATGCCTGCGGTTGCTGCTTCTATTGTTATTGTTTTTGTTATTTTTCGTCTGCTGTACATATGACGTTTGACATGGACAAATAACAGATTGTACACGTACATGACACTTTGTATGGCTCTTCTTCAAGTCGACCTGATTGGGTCATTGGATAGGAGCGACAAGGCTATTTGTCTCGGAACGGAGAGTCGAGGACAAATGTGTTTACTATACTACACGATAGTAATGTTTTGCTTATCTGTTCACGTTTGCGGCGCATTGTGGAGAAAGTACGACAGCTTGAGGGTCCACGATAACTAAATAGAACACACATAAAATCTAATTACGACCTGTCCTGACAACTTATACGATTTTATCTAACGAAGATATAAGACTTAACCCTCGTTCAGTTGCTAGTTCGGCTGCGCTTAGTAACGTCGAACAGTTTCGCCGAAATATACACGTACTCAACCTCACTTGTTTTCCTATAGTAGGCCTAGCTCTGTAAGCAATCATTTTTGGTACCTCGCGCCTTTCCTAACATTGGGAACAGCAAAAGAGCAGACTTCAGGACCATTCTTCTATATTCGCTATTTATGATCATATAGTATGATACAAGTCTCTAAACTCGCGTATTATTCGTTGCGATTCAAAGGCCTGACAATGCGCCGGCATTTGGCAGGATTAATTCCCAGATACGAGAAGAGCACCCTGTAGAACATAATAGTAACGATAGCAAATGTAGTAGCTAGAAACAATAACAAATATTCGCAAATGTATAAAGAAAAAAGCGACCACGTTGAGTCCTTTGGACTGCCACTGACGAAAAGCGGCAGAACACTCTGCGAAGGGGACCTAAAAAGGGAGAAAGAAATAACTTACTGTTTCAAAGGACGCATCCAAGACAATCATCGTTTACTAGTAGTAGAAGGCTGCTGATGGAAAATTTTCGAACGGCAAAACGAAGGACCGCAGGAGCCGGGATGACTTTTCTGGCCACTGTACTCAACTACTACTGTCGCAACTCGCAATGTTGAACTCATCTGTAAGCACCTAATAAACGAAGATGGACAACAAGATCTTGATTTGAGCCCGAAAGGGGACACCTCAGACGGCTGGTTTCGCCCTTGCAATTGCCCTCCGACACTATTGCTCCTTACGGCCGTATCGGTATCCAAGGCTTGCCGCAGTAGCAGAGTTCTTCTATTTTGCAAAAAAGCGGATTGTCGATTCTTCAAGCATAACATTCTTTACCATATAATTTTTGAAGGCTAAATGAAGTACCAATTAGGTTTCAAACATGCACGTATTGGTTACGAGTGACTTCCCGACCTGACATAAACGAGTCTCGTTCGCGAGAGATAACAAGATGCTATTACTCGAATATCTGTATTTAGGCGACTTGTGAGGTTTGGTAATGAGTTTTTGGGTAACGTATTGTTAAATGCTATCCTTACGTGCTACAATTATTACCATACCGTGGCATCCGTAGCGGCGCATTGCATAAAATATACACCAGGTTTCTGAAGGACGGCAAAGCTGTCCTTGCTTTAGAGCATGATTTTAGAGTATGTACCTGTTAAGTTAGACCCGCAGCAGCGCTTGATCTCCATCTTAGTTAAGCGGCGGAATTGAAGCCTAGATATACAAAAAAGACGTTGAAACACCTCTTATCTTGGGGGTTAATCTAATCGGGATCACTGCTCCAGCTATGTTTGTGTTTAGTAACGTGCATCCACATATGAACGATGAATGTATGGCTTTTCGTTTCCTCAAGAATATGGTCCTCAATCAAGCAGTCAAGATGGCGTAAGCGCAGCGCGACTTCCTCGGATCTTTGAACTTCCTTGGGCACGGGTTGCCAGCTTTTCCTTTACTCATGTTAATTTACACAAATCGAACGCTAAATCTTTTTAAATATTCAATAGTTTAATTATCGTATCTTCGTTGACTTTTACTAGTAACAAAAACTTTGGCTTTAACGAAATAATTTTATATAAATCTTTGCAGTCCATTTTTTTTGCTGTCTACTTTATATTGACTCATTGATTATCCAGTTATTTTTAGCTGTGTCTATTCTCTTATCTAGACGACGTGAGGCGTAAAACAACATCTGACGTTCAATACAACTAGAAGTTTGAGGATACATAAGGTCTTCGATATATAAAGACGTCTAGTATAAGCGATGAGGTGAGACGCTTGATCAAATAAATGTAAAACTTGATGTTCATTAAATTAATAGTCTGAATTGAATGTAAATTGTTCATTGGAATATGACTGAATGCTTGTTTTGCCCGCAACGTTTGATCGACTATTATATTAATTGTTAAATTATCTAGAGTCTACATATTGCCATATGTTAAATGTACCTTGCCTTATTCTCTACATATTGAAGTTAGTGCTTTGAGAACTTCTGAACAGCTATGTATTAATGACGGGCGTTACCATACCTAATTCCAGTATCTATAGTTTGTTTGAGATAATCGGCCATCCTAGGAAACGTTACGCTTCCTGTGTGCGCTCTGTAAAGCACAGAAGCAATCAAAATCACGCGAGCTTAAATCTGGAGAATATAGGGACCGAAGTCATCGTTTAATCTCGTATCCTTAATTTAGGCCGTGAGTAAAATGTGACGATGAAGTCACATCGTTGTCAGTATCGTTGCGTACTGCCGTTTGGCGTTCTACATGCTCATAAGTCTGTTAAGGAATTGGAGAGATTGGGCAGCACTCATAATTTTCCGGCGACACCTTGTAATAATAAATGCTCTCCACATTCATTTCGAATATGTGTGCTAGAATCTATTCGTTTATGTCACCGACATCGTTTTTGCTTCGCTTCGGCGCTACTCTGTGGTCTGACCATTCTTTATGGAGGCTCGCCGATGCTTCAGCTCTAGCAAAATTATTCAATACTTTCAGTAATAAAAAAAAGAATAACCTCTGATCCATTATCATACAACTTGAACGATCAATACAGATTACCATGTTTCGTCACTTTGACATTCTATATTCTAGCCTTATATCAGAGTTTAAATCAGTTGGTTGCGCACTTTGACATCAGTGAAGCTTTGGTATAATGGATCGAAGATTTCTTTTAAAACCGGGCTTTCCTTGGTCAGGTTACGGGATATACTCGGACATCCCACGCTCGAGCTGCCCTCAGGGGACCACTCTTAGGTCAGCGATGCGTATCTTAAGCAGGAATTCTACCATGTGCTCGTCCATATCTGTGAGAATTTACGCAAATGATGTTATTATATCACATACGCAAGGAAGCAAGAGAGTTGTGTCCTTTTATAGAAGACTGTAGACGCGTTCTTAGAATTAAAAGTTAATTTTAACCTTAAACTACAACCATGTGCACAGGTATTTGTGCACATATGTTTCCTGTCCTATATCTAGGTCATGGTATATGCAAACCAGAAGCATGCGTATACCGTTAACGAAATCAACTTGTTCATATTACATGGTCTTCGTAACATCGGAGTATGCAATAGACAAATACACCAAACATGCTACCACTGCAATACCCTAAGATCCGAGGCACTCGAGCCAGGCCTTATACTTCTTCCATGTTAATATCTTTACATTTCCAGTTTTATGTCCGATATGATCGCTAGACATACCATCAGGCTGTTGGCGTAAAACGAAGACCAGCACAAGACGAAATGTATCCATGCCTGGGTTCAAACCTTGGCCATAACGTGTCCCTAATATTAGCATGCAAATACGTCTTCTACTAACCTTTCACGGTGCTGATACTTACGCTAGGTTTTTTGACGATACTATACGTTAGAAAGTGATGCAGCAACAGTGCAATATCCTAGTTAGGACTACATCAGCTGTGAAAGAATATATTTAAACATTTACAGAGTATGCCTGCATGCCATAAGTAAACAAATGCTCTTTTGTGTCCAAACAAATTTACCAGGAAATGTTTGCATGGAAGCTGTTAGAAATGCTTTACTTGCGTGCGTTGCCAGAATATGTTATTTCAATGATCTGTTTTTTCAGAATTTCATTTGGATGTGGATGTATTAGTGTAGCGTGCTTTTAACCTGACATGTTTGTAATCAAATTGTTAAATCTTTGAATAAACTGCATTATACAATACTCTATATAACGAACATACCGTTTATTCAGGGTGTATTACACCTGACCCCATGACAAAAAACAGACGTATCCTTGCTTGCTTTTGTTACCTATCTTAATGCATTGCTCTAGCGCAAGGGGACATGACTATAAGCTACTACATTTCCTTACCTTTCTCCTCATATATCGCTCCGTTGATGTCTCCATTGCAATCGTACTACGTATTAACGGTAGGAAGATTTTTCCTACTCTAAAAATTTGCTATCAGTTGGCCTCGACGCAGTCTAAACGACAAGGTATGATGTTTAGCCTTGCCTTCGAAATTGGCGCCGCGGGTTTGGCGGGCAACCATCAGACGGATGGAACATGCGCAAAGGGCTCTTCGAATGCCTCCTGGGTCGCAGACTTGGGGTGAGCTTGACAGGGGCACGCTCTGGCGCGGAGTTGTAGGGTACAGAGAACGTCGGGGTTTGTTCGATGGTGGCGCCAAAGTTTCACCTTCTGTCCGCAGTGAAGTGAGGTCCGCGACCAAGAGCTCACCAGATGTGGTCCGACCTTCAAGGGGGGGGAGATGTGCGCCCAGATGCGTGTTCGACCCCCGTGTTCAAGGCTGCTACTGTTCACGTTATTAGAACTATTACAGCTATTACCAAAACAGTTGCTATTTCATCGCGAAGTGACTGGATACTCGAGAAGCAAGTGAACACTCGATATTCAAATAAGTATTTTCACGGTGGTCCATCTTGTGAAAGTTACGTTTTTTTTTTTACGGTGAATCAAATTCTCTACGTATATTGTTGCTGTGGCTGTCCGAAAGCGGAACAGCAAATAAAACAGTTAAGATCAACATCAAATATTGTTTTCTATGCATAACGTGTAAAGTGCTCCTAGAGTGGAGTAATTCACACGGGTGTGAAGTGTGTTTTAGTGGGTCTGTGCTCTATACTAGTTGCCTGGCGGTTAAAAAACAAGGGCTGTGGTTATTGTCAGTCGTGACAGACGAAAAACATAAAAAGTGGGCTATTTCGACGCGTGACACAAAATGGGGCCCCGGTGGCGCCGATGCCTCGGTTTTGCCAACAGAGATCGAGTAATATGTGCTGTGGCAGCCACTGGTGTGACACTTCTATGCTACTGTGTAAACTTTGACACGTTTAACCAATCAATGAGCGAAATTGCTGCGGTTGTCTCCACTCCAGCCGCCATTATTATTAACAGGCCTTCATCGCGGACAACGAGTTCGTGGATTCAATCCACGAGAACAGAGTCGGTCAGCCAGCAAGAGACAACGTCTGCATCCACAATAGGTACTTACGACGACGAAAATGACAATACTAACACTAATATTCATGACACGCACAGTGGTAGTGCTGAAGAACTACAGTCCGCGCCAGAACATTGGAAAGCGAATGCGTCTGCTACCACGTTTGACGCGTCATCAACGACGCCATTGAGCGCTGCGTCGAGTCCGTGGTGGAGCTGGAAATTTGCGACTCTGGGGGGGGCGGCATTGGACGGTGACTTGCTGCATGATGATGTCGTTGCAATAGTTCGAAATCCCGATGTCGTCGGGTATGCAGACGATATTACGGTGCCAATCGTGTCACAGGTAAGAGGCCCAGGCGCAGATAGGACAGTCGATTTGTCTGGTGTTACGCATATCGCTCGTGGTGGTACTGGTGAAGGTAACCAAAATGGGCTGGTATCTAGAAGTGGTCGGTGGTTTTTACCGGTGATGTGGACCAATGATTTCTGGGGAACCCCGATGGCCAGCCCGGACTCACACAAAAGTTATCGGCCGCTCACCGTTCTTACATTCAGGTGAGTAAAAAACCGTAAATATTAGAGTGTGGTGATTGTTTATTGCCTTGGTTTCCGAATTCCGCCTTTCATCCTACAGATGTGTGTGTCCTTCATCAGTACCAATTGCACAAGGTCGTCGGACAAAACAGTGGTGATTTGCAGACAAAATATACTTTTCATTGTATATGTATATTGTCCTTCCCGACATGAGCGTGTTGCTTTTATCGTTCCCACTGATTTTGAGGACCTCTTCTTTCATTTCGGTTCATATATCTCAGAGGACCCCTAGACACAAGTGGAAAAATTTATTGATAACGTTGAAGAACAGCCTTGACGATTGCAAAAAAGCTGAATATTTTAGCTTCTACAAGACACTAACTGACCCCGAATGGCTTTTGCCCACAAAATCGTTGCTCTAACTTAAAATGCGAATGAAGATTGAGAATACCATCAATTAGATAACAGCTAACGAAATAAATGTCCGTACACTTGCGCAATTTCATTTAATCAATCTTGATAGCTGACGTATAAATTCGACCCTTTAAACTACGCGTGCTACCCAGAATTATAGCCAAACTGCTGATCGTCGTAGCACAACATGACGCACAGACTATGTAGCAATGTTACAAATCTCTCTGTTCCTATATTCGCGCCGATATGAACGAAATGTATGAAGACTGGGGCTTTGTCTTGCAGCACATCTTACCAATACGAATGCCCAAGCGCCGCGCAAAAAACACGTTTGGCTTCTTTCTTCAGGGTGCAGACCGTCGACAGTGCGAAGCCTCTAGACAGAGTTTGAATTTGTCGTCGCTTATTTTTCCAGCGCCTCGTAATCTAGAGTAGCAGAAGCGCGATGATACTCTATTGCAGCTTTTCGCTTGTAATACACGGGTCAATTTTGTTGCAAGATTGAGTTGACCGTTGGCGTTCATATGCGCCTTAAGTTTGATATGAGGAAAACGCTTTCGGTTTATGCTTATGGCTGACTTCACTCCGTCCACGAAATCCAGAGTCAATGGCCCAGCTTTTGCTTTATACTCTACAGAGAGACGGCGTTCCGGCGCACCGAGAATAGTATTCAATGTTTCTCCTTTTTCTCCGTAAGTCTATCTACCCCCTGACGCTTAGTTTTTTCTTGCTTCCGTCCTCCTTCGCTGACTTTTCCTGCAGGCATACCATGCACTCCACCTCCGCTTTTCCACTGTACCTTCTCTCGCTAGTTGTCAATGCTTTCTCGAAGACACAAAGACGCTTCACGCCTTCTAGACAGTCTATATAGCCACGGAGATATGTGGAGACTGGAGGGTGAGAGGAGGCATCGGGCCTTTGTGCATGTCATACTACTACTGGGGTTACCAGCAATTGGCCGCTGAGTACAGGAGGGGTCAAGGAGTAATGCGTTAGCAATACAGTGACAGTTCTAGCGTGTGCATAGTCTAGCTCTGTGCGTGGAACAAAGAGAACTACAGGCATGTCAAGGAAGATGACAGCGTCGACCATACGAGTAGCAGGCAAATTGGGTGGCCTACAGAATACTTTTCCCATGCTTACAGCCCGGGGCCATCACTAAACGGCCACTCTTGGCTTTCGTGTCTACTAGGCCAGGCAAGAGCAAGCAACAGGACAGAAGCAGACGCCCGTGTAGGGCTGGCAACTTTTGCCTCATTTTCCTTCCTGGTAGACGGAATTCATTCAGCCTTTAGCAAAGCTAAATGAGAAACTATGTCATTGATGATAATGGTGGTGTTGTTGCTGCTTCGCATCGTGATGATAACTGCTTTTGTTACAGAAGCAATAAAAGTAGGGTAGTGCCCTCGAATTTTAGCTCAGTGATTATAAAATATATAGCCCGAAAGATGCGATGTTCTTAATCTATCGATAAGTGTCATCGATTCGGCACCGGAGACAGAGAGCAACTGCGGAAACCACAAGGCCCTAGGGTACAAACGAAAACAGAGCCTGAATGGACCACTATGCGTTCTTCAGTAACATTTACATATAAGGTTAAACATTTATACATTTATCAAATGCATTATGATTTCAAACGTTAGTTTGAAAACGGGGTTGTGCATGAAAGTCCTATGTTACAATTTTTACGGACTATCGGTCTAAGCAAACAATATTGGCTTCATTATTCATGTAATCTCTAACTTCAGTTCAACATAGACCTTTCATGTGCATATCTAGCTTCAGTTTCACGCAAATATTTGCTGGCTTAATGATATTCCTTGATTATGCCTGGTATCTTGGTCGCTCTGAATGGATGTCTATATTACTTAATAATCTAGCCTAATTAGACAAAAAAAGAAAGAAAGCCAGCCTCGACTAAAAAGACCTTACGACAATCCATTGATGATAACAGTTTATCTAAAGAGCAATATAGCATTCTGTTGAGCTGAATTCGTTAACTTGAATAAGCGTACATCGGCAAGAATTTGCAAAAGAAACCCCCCGATATTGTCCAATCGAACCTCTTTCATTATTTTCAACAGTCTTCTACATACGCAATCGTCAATTGTTAATCTGTATGCATCTATGTATTGTTTACGTACATAGGTAAACGACGACCCGCAAAAGGAGTAGATTGAAAAACCGGGCGATAAAGAGATCGCTTAATATAGTCGGATCGATCCCTACGCACAGATGGCATGAATCGTGAGATTTTTTTGAAATAATTTAAATTAATTACCAATTTCTATAAATGTATATGATTCGATTAATGGTAAGTATAACTTAGCAAACGAGGTTTTAGGATTATGTTCCCCTGTAATATATCCCCTGCAAGATGGCACTTCACTGTATAAAATTCTCCATGCTATCGGCATGAATAAGAAGGCGAAAGAACAAACGTAAGCAAACGGACTGCATGTACCGTGATTGTTGACAGTATATGCTTGTGTGTACAAAATAACAACCCTATGAAGTGGCACCATGTCTGGATATATATATATATACAACGTAGGCCGAGCTTACGGCGACGAAATTGTCAGCAAATTAGCGTTTAATTCTTCAGGAAGGGCTAAAGTAAGTACTCTTTTATATGTAAATCTAACTGTTAAATTTAATTTAACGATTATACATGGGTGCATTCTTTAAATGAGTGGTAAGAGCACTACTAAGGATCACAAAATTCAGTAACTTTTTAGTAAAAGCAATTTAACATGAATAGATCAGATGCTATCGAAATTTACTCCTACGAAAACGTTTTATGTTTATCAGTTGTTTCAACTAATTTTGAATTTAAACAGGTGTTTAAAATCCGATACAGCCGGCATCTCTGCCGCATAATGATCGTTTCTTTCTTAAATCCAGTAGTCGACGGTTGTTCCTATTGGTCCTTTCTTAAAATTCTATTACTATAGTGATTAGGAAATACAGAAAACATTTTCTCCATAGTACCTGCAGGGTAGATATGTCAATAAAAAGTATCATGTTAGGCGCTGTTGTATCATCCCACCAAAATCCACATTTCGCTGACTGTAGCTTTTACTAGCGTGTGTGTCTGCGTCCTTGGCTGTGTCCTATTTCGGAAAACTTGCGTTCGCGTGCTGGATAATGAAGTACAGCATCAATGGCGCTTATCTCGTGTTCTGACCAGGAATAGGAGATTAATCCACTTCGCTTCCCCCACAGGTACGCTATTTCAGTGAGTCTATCTAGCCATCATTGTCGATTCATGTGTATACATCTTGCCCGAATGTACGTGCGTGTTGATCAGTCGGCAGCTCCCATGCGCGGATTTACTTTAGCTGTCGGCTTACCAATGGCAAAAGGCCTCAATGCGTATAAGTATACAAAATGTACACTTCTCGCCTGTAGCACCTTTGTCTTTTCTTAGTTTCGTCTCGTGTCTCGCTGAATGTCTGGATCGAGATTAGCCCATGTCTGCTTCGCGGATCTTTGCGTTTCGTTTGTCGCCAATACCCCCGGGAACCGGACAGGCATCACCAAACATCGACGGGGGTTTGGTGAATTTGCTAGACCCATCGGCTGTCCCTGAACTGGAAGATTGGACCGCTGCCTCTTAGCTGATTTCTCTCAGTCAATCGGCTCGGTGGCTGCGACGCTGCGATCATCGTCATCTTGGCCGGCAAAGATCTCTGTTAGATATGTACTGCCCCTAACACAAACAAGAGGCTACCGCTGTATGCTGTCATCGCAGTTTAAACAAAATGAGAGAAGATGAGTTCAATCAATTAATTGGTCTAGTTTTCGAAAGTATAGGTAGACAGAGAGAGAAAAATAGAACAAAGGGGACATCAGGTAGAAAATTATGACCTGAGTAGATGGAATAGATTGCCTAGTGTTGACAGCGTTTCCTGAAAGAAAATTATTCTGAGGACAGCCCACAAGAGACAGAAGAGGGCTAACCGCGGTTATCGCGACGAGCGGAAATGCAGAAAAAGCTAAATTGTCCAAAGAATAAAAACTAATCGCAAGCGTTTTTTCTCGCAATACTGTTTTTACTGATGACAGTTACATGGGGGATAGAAAGGTGGGTGTAGAAAAGTTGTCGAAACTGCTATATAAAAATGCCGTACGGATAGGAGTATTATGCATAAACACCATTTGTCTCATAAACATGTCGTCGCAGACAGAGTGGTGTCTTCTCATTTACAAGACAATTGATTTGATAACAACTAGACTAATTAGGTATTATGTACGATGCCGATTTCCCTAAAACGTACGCCGGTTCTTCTACAACCAGTTTAGGTTATGACTGAAATCAATTTTTTCAAGACCAACTTTAAAGCTCCACTGGGAACCTTTTGAAACAGGAACTGCATTTCATTAAATATTAGTACCTTGTCAATTTACGGGGCTAGGGGATCTCTTTTTTCTCCGCACGGCTTTCCCTATCTTTCAATTTATATTTTTTTTTTCTAATCAGTATATATGTATAAACGATATTTATCGAACTTCTGCGACGTGTGGAAATCGGCAAAGTCGTGAGACTAAAATTATAGATAGGTTCGTACTGATCCGATTTCGATAGTTCGAAAGCTAGGCATAGTCTACAAGCAGTCGAGGGTGTTTAAGGCCCCAAATATTTTATCACTGATATTGTCCTAACTGTGCGATTTCCTCATTTTAACAACCTAGACCAGATTGGAGAGCTAATTTCATGCTTAATTAAATGAAAGTGGATTCAATGTCTATTTCTGATGCGGTATAAAACTCAACTTAGCACGGTTCGAAATATCAAATAGCCTCGAAGGAGTGCGACTAAGAAAAACTGGCAAAGTTCTAGCAAGAACGAAATAAAAGAAATCGCCAAAGCGTTTTGAACCTTTCATGTCGACGAGAGCTACCGTGTTCAAAAGGGGCGTGCTTATAAGAAAGTATATTGTGACTCGTCTATTTTGCCAGGCAATTATACATTGCGTAGTATAGAAACACTTCATTTGTACTTCACAACGCTATACAAGCCGTTGTAGCATATGTCTTATTGCTGCCACGGGTTTTAATATAAAAAATGCAAACGTTTTAAAATTTATCCTGTCAATTAAACCTTATCTGTTCACCTTTGCTGGTAACAGTCGAACACAATCCTAGAATGAATATAGTACTATCAAACACTGTCCTTTATTTGAATTATACGAGTCTGGTTGCGTTTATAAAACTTTGAGTAAATTGTATGATGTCCAAGACATTGTCCTAGAGATCAGCAGGCGACCAGACATATGTCACGATTTTTCCCCCACCTGCACAAGTGGTTTTCGGAAAGCAGAGGTTAGTCGACTAGAGGATACGTGACACGATCTCCCACTGAGCTGAATCAGCTGAGAGACAGATGATAAGGCAACCTGGTTGCCCATGCGACCGGCCATGCCTTTCTGCATCTCCCACAAATGTGTGTGGTGGACCTTCTGCCATTGCCAGACACGAATAACTCCGAAAAATAAAACCATATACAAGAGGTTTCAATATATATATATGTGTGTGTTAAGAGCGACCGTAGGGAAAGGATAGAATCATATTGAAGCTGATACCTTAGAATTATATTGGTCACTTATTCGCATAATGTAATTCGACATAATTCTGGCACTGATGTAAATTATTTGCTGGTTTAAACGTACATTGTATTCTGATTATGTTATTTCTTAGCCTAATCATATCTGTTATAGAGCACATGGCGCTAGCAGGGTTCGAACCAACGCTGCTTTAATAATAACAACTAGAAAGATGGAACAAAAGCTTATAATTTATAAATAGTTGTAATCTGTTAACACCTCTATGCACTAAGTGAACGAAACCACGTTAATAAACTTGTTTTGGGAAGGGTGCTATTTGCGCGTGGATCCACTGGGAAGTCATAGGAACAACTGTTCAAGGGCGAAACATCTCTCGCAAAGGACGGTAATCTTTGGGAGACAATTTCTATTTGTAACGAAAGCTCAGTTGAGCAAGTGGGAACGACAGTGATTTGCTGCTTTTTAAATAACGTCAGTTACCAAATATTTATATTATATATTATGTAGTTTCTATTGAATTCGTCTCTATACAGGGTCTAAACTAACTAGAACTTAGGTTCTAACAAGTTTTTTCAGCAAAAGATAATGTCCCTCACATAGTATACAGATAACAAACACAAAAATAATGGTAAGCGGTACCGCTGATGATTCACCGCAGAATTCCTTATATCTCACACAAGCATGAAGCCCAGAGGTAAATAGCTAAAAGCATTAAACGATAGATTGATAGAGCTAAAAGTGTTACAGCTCAGCATCAGTATAAGTTGAGAGCGGACAAATATGTATTGTGAATTGTAAGGTATATGAACAAATCCTCATAACTTTAAAAAAAGAGATCGATGCAACTGTCCTATACAAGTTATTCGACCCAGTTCGCAGGGCTAGAACTGGGTTAGAACATCCCCGCTTATATGGATAGTCGACGATTCAGACCGCAAAGTTCTTTAAATCGACCTTTGAAATTTTGCCTAAGAGCGGTTAAGACTTGTACATAAGGATTTCGCACCCACCTTAGATAAAAGCTGAAAAGATCGGATTTGAACCTTAAAGCTAAAAGCACTTACAAATCAGGCGGCATCAGCGCCCCATTGGCTGGTAAATATGTTGGACAAGCGTATTCTGCCTATTCTCTATTACGGATGTCTATTCAAGAAATAGCATCCCTAGGCCAAAATTGCAATACTATGACTATGACTATGGCTGAATATTCAAATGTGATCCTTTCAGATCCTGTCAAATATGCTGATGTTTTTAGCTTCTGTGGGATATTTTGATATACGCATGAGGTGGATTTGTATTGTTTGCAGTTGAAACGCGCGGGACCGTGTGTTTGAAATCTGTGAGAAATGAGGTAAAATTTTTCTCGTTAACTACCATTTGACCCAGTCAACGCAAAACAGAGTAACGATTTTATATGGGCAAGAGATAAAATCAGACATTTCATCTGCTTTTTCAAAATGTCGGACCAGTTGTCGATATATGTATTAGCAATTTCTGAAACAACTTCTAAATTATGTTAGAATTATCGCCGAAAAGATCAGCAACGTATATCCTTACGTAATTTAAAATAGCGCTCGTAAGTTATCCAGGTGTCTTCCATATGGACTTCGAATAATCACTATTCCTCGAAATTCGGAACAATATCTTTGAATACTTTTTTGCCGGTACCACCGTTGCGACGCTCACGTGTCACTCTGCCGACTCAGCATAGTCCTTCCGTCTTTCCATGGTGAAGACCAAAAAACACACAATTTACCATCGGGACATTGATCAATTTGTTCAAAAAATAAACGTGATACATCTTTAAAGATGGAACGTTCGTGGTCTTTTCTGCTGATGGTGCGTAACAACATTTTCTTAGGTGCTTGATTGATGATATACACAATCTACAGGAGGTCTTCGTGTGTTGGATAGGCTTATTTTGCCAGTGGACACAGGAAAAGTGATTGCGGTGCTATTGAAACGAGAGTAAGATCAATGATGCATTGCTACGAGATACGTGGAAAGACAAGCAACGTTATTTACAAAAAGCAAATCAATGAGTCAATGGGACCAATCGTCTACAGTATCAATGAAACTGTAGGAAATACCGACAAAGGAGTAGATTCGAAGAACTGTGGCGGATCCAGAGCGAAACATGGTCCGCCTTTCTGATACTTCCCGATATTATTTCATTTCGTTTAATGGACAGAACGTGTGGCTACGGATAACGGTCTGAAGCTAGACGCTCTTACTGTCCAGTGTCCTAAACTAACAGACCAAGAGATACATTTAACGTTATAAACATTAATACTTATGTACATAAATATATATATATGGAAGGATGCAATTTTTAATAATGTATTATAAGAATGAATTAAGAGATACTTGAATTTTCGTTATGTTTAAATGGACGCCGGCGCTCAATGGTGGGCGTAACGTTTCTAAGACAGGCGTTCGTGGGTTGCGTTAAAGATTTTTAGAAAAGTTATGTTGGTTAGCATAGTTACATCATGAATTCTATGATTTGCTGCAATAATAATAGAAGGCTGGCATCGTATTCTCATGATCATGTGTAGTCTGCTTCGTGCACCTTTTGGGCATAATTTTTTCTTAACGGCATCGAAAAGTCTGTTTCTATGAAAAAAAGAAGAATCTCTTTGATTTTATGACTGGCGTAATGCAGTAATCGACCGAAGTTTAATGTCTGAAGCTTATTTTTACGGCGGATTAAATATATGCTTATAATCAATTGGTTTTCTTAGGCTTGAAATTAACGTTTCATGTGATTTAGTTTGTCAAAATCAATTAAAAAATTATATTGTACTTCGCGTTATCTGCTATATATTGTCAAGATATTAAACAGCCAATGTGCGTTTTGTTAAGTATTCATAAAATCAATGTATCTGTAATACAAACGGGGATGGATATGACTGGACTCATGCGTCGATTTTATCATTTATATCTACTTATCGAGAAATATAGTAATATAATTTAAAATGAATTTTACACTCTGCAGTTTTAAATTATTATTATTATTTCAACTATCTACGCAAATCAATTATTTGCCGAACCAGTTGGATAAAGTTACTAGGATTACTGACGGTTCAAGGACCGCTAATTGGGGTTCGCTTCGGACATATGATGATATAACTTCAATATAGTTAATGATTAAATGACTGCTTGCTGTCGAGGTACCGACTTGTTAATTGTTCTTTGATGGATTGTTTATCAGTTAACTTGGTTATTTGTTGTTCTTAGTAAAATTCTTTTCCTGTTTTCATCAGAGAAGTGCACCCTTTTTCCTAAGTGAGCACCTCTTTTTTAACGCTTTCCATTATCGCTTATTCCGACTTTCATCACAGGAGCGCTGGAGCGTGTCTAGTTTGCGCCTCCTCTATCCATTCCTTTCTTGCGCAGCTTCAGCGTCTCCTGCTTCCGTTGCTACTACTAGTACTAACACCATTTCAACTTCGGGTATAACTAGAGTGACATCTCATCCGCGCAGTGTTCTGCGCAGTGTCCAGAGCTCCGGCGTTGGCCCTATTTCTACTGCTGTTCAAATGCTCTTAGTCACCAGAAACAGCCTGTTTACCCCACGACCGTCGTTACCACGTCGCCCTATCGTTCTGTTCTCTGCCTGGTTCCTTCCTTCAGCCGCTCCTGTGTCTGCTGCTTCGTGTTTTGTGTACGTCCGGCTCTTCATTAAACCTTCACTGTCTAGTTTCTCTGTCAGCGGTTTAGGCCGAACGGACTCCAGGGCGATTGCGAAAAAGAAAACCGCATCAGCGATTCGAACAAGAACACCGAAGGACGGCAAAATGGGGACGGGTTCAGAAATCAAGAACGATCACTTTATTTGAGGGGAATCAGTTTTTTCAGACACGATCTATTTCTCTTCCTTCCGTAAGCCATACTTGGTTCGAAATAGTCGATATCGCTAGAGGTTCTGTAAAGTCAAACAAAAATTGTAAGTTGTGGCTTAAATTCCCATTGATATCAGAAGCGTAATAAGAGAACAACTGGTAACGAAAACAAGTAACAATGTAACTATTATCATCATCATGATTATTGTATTGGTGTTTCTTAAAATAAAAGTAAATCAAACTATGAAACGGCTGATGTGGACGCAAATGCAAAAGTCACTTCTGTACAATAGAATAATTGCATGTATAAAATGCATGGAAGCTATGTCAAATTGGCAAGGCTTGGAGGTCGAGAACAAAAAGGCAAAGACGTGTGAGAAAATTCGCAAAGTGAGATTACGCAAATTCAGGACGGTCGTAAGGACTTAGAACGATGCCTGCAGCACAAGAAGAGCACAATATTGGAACGAAGATTGAATAAGTGCTATCAGTAGCCACCAGCAAAAAGGGGTAATCTGCAAGGCAGCTAATGTATAGAGATGTCGACCACAAACTGATATACGGCGAATATGTCGATACTCACGTGCGCTATATTTGCTAAGATTGTAGGAAGGGGGGTGACGCTTATTGAAAGCAATTTCTTGGACTATACATCGGCTCGCCCCTTTTTGAAACATTTGTTTTACTGTAGTGTTTTTATGGTGTTCCCTCTACCAGACTTTTGACATGTATTCAAAAAATAAAGGCATATTTTCATTATAGAAAGGCAAAGCCACTGTGAGTAAAATAAATAATGAAGTTCGTATAAAACGCACAAACGTTGCTTTTTACCTGTTTGTATGATCACTGCAGTTTTTGCAGAGGTTATCTCAATTCGAAGATGTACACATGATCAAGCTAAAATGATATTTATAGTTCTTCGTCCCATTTTCCCCGTCTAAGTTCTTCATGAAGCCTGCTCGGTGCGTCAGCTGTTTGCCAACTTTATGTTATTACCCGACCGTTTCTATGCTAGGACCGACAGTGCACTCTACTGATCTGTCTTTATCTATTAATGCTAATTTCGAATATTCCCATGAGGACGTTATAGTATCTTATTGAAAAAGCAAGTTTCGACGGCTTCATGCTTGTGTTGAAAGGAACGCTTCTTTTCTATTCTAGCCTTCGTCGAAAAACGCGTGAACATTGCATTGCTAACCGTCGCATCTAGAAATTTCCTTCCAGTGCACTAAGAGACATGTCGGCTGGACCAAGTTGAAGAATTTATGACACCGCAGGGTGCACTCACTCTCTGCCATTGGACTACTGCGACTAGCAGACGAGTAGCAAAAGCTGTTTTCAGGTTAGATGAAAAGAAAGAATTGCTGGCGAGGTCTTTACCAGCGCCAAATCTGAAACGGGACAGTCCCCCCTCAATCTAAAGCTACTACCAGCCTCATATTCTTGCGGTGGTGCGAAGTGACTTTTTATGCTATTGGAACGCTGGCCCACCCTTCAGAGAATACTGCTAGCATAAGTACCGGCCTTAGCAGTACCTGCTAGGCGGCGTGATCGAAGCGAAATGCATCTCTTTTAATGCGTTGCCATGACATGAACATGCGGCCATAGCTGATTCAAAATTTTAACGCTGCCAAATGATTACCATGGCATATGAGTAGACTGCCACTTTCTAGGCCTGTTGGATAAAGCTAGGTAGATCCGGCAAGACCCACCTAGCTAAACCTTTTAATGAGCGCAGGTCTTCGATGCTAAACCTGAAAGCTGATATTGAGGACTTGTTTACACAATAGAAATTGCTAAAGGTTTAGAAAAACAACACCTATTATATATTAGCAAGGACGTATTCGACCCAAGTGAAATGGAAAGCATTCTCAGGCCATTGTCAGAAGCGCCGTTTGGCTGCTGTTGCACAGATCACCGTAGACCACATGAGAACTCCAGAACGAACAGTAGTAGTAGAACAAATAGTTAATGTATGAAAATGATTACAGCCCTGATCATTTACTAATTCAAAGTTTGCGAAACTTTGAATCAGTAATGAGCAATTATGAAACCGGTAGCGGACAGTAAATTCAGTCAAACGAGTAGAACTTACAATTATATATATATATTTCAGCCAATCATAAAATACTGATTACACGAACGAGCACCCATTTCGTGGCGTGACCGAAAGTTTCAGTGACCCGTATTCCATGAGAAAGTGTGCAATATAATAGTTCGTGGTTAATGCTTCACGGCGCAAGCAAAACTTGTTGCAGGGAAATATCGTAACAGGAACTGAGCCCCGATATCTACGATGTACCGCGACTCATTTCATATTCCCTATTCCCAATTTGGCTCTCTTCAACTAAAACGAGCTAAAGAAGTAGCCACACGTTTCTTTTATTACTGTATTTTAATTATTAGAGAAACACGGCAAGTCGTTTGGTAGCACTTTGCAATTAGCCAGTTTCATTAAATATACACCTTTAGTTTACATCAAATCACACAATAGTCTACTTATGCATATTTAATGTGGTGTTCATTACGACGAGCTACTGAATATGCACCACCAGCCATAGGCCTAAGTTTTAGTTAAGCAGCAGGTAAAGCTGTCGGCCGGCACAGGCACAGGTGGATCTGTAAGCTACATCTCTAGCCACGTTATGCATTTTCGGTGTTGCAACGTTTCAACACGGCTTTGACAGTAAGCGAACAGGAACTTAGCGTACGAATCAATATTGTACACTTCGCAGAACCATCTGTACATCTGCTGAGTGCATCATGTACTATTAGATATAACAGCTGTTCCTGTACATGGCTTGGCAGAACTTTGTTAATCGGACGTCATGGGAGAAGCAACGGAAAATCAACATCTAGTAGTTCCGCATACATTTTGTATACACTTTTGCTATAACGCAAGAATACAATAATATCCGGCGTCACTGTTCACCGCCGTCATCATCATAACGAACGAGTCATAGTTTTTGCAGCCACTGCTTCACCAAAGTTCTTTTGCTTGTTTGGACGGATCGGACTTAGGTCGCCTGTGGTGTGGCAGTTGAAAAATGAATGTTTTTTTTTACTTTTCGTTGTGTTATCGTCACTGTTCCTGTTGCCTGTTTACCAACAACGTGACTGTTGTCTTGGCGTCTCCCCCGCTAGCTTCCCATCATGTGCATACGCACACCGGTAGCAATGTAAATAACTGGATTACGATTTTTTCAACCGTATCAAACACCGCCGGGTCGATAGCGGCTTAGTCACAACAACCACGTTGTGACAGCGCCTAGCTTAAAATACGCGCTGCCGGGAACATTGCTGGGTAAACGATAGATGCTGTAACAACAATTTTCTGACAAATCCTTGTTGCTATTTAACACTACAGTCAAGTCTACGAGTTTCATTAACACTTAATGCTAATGTGAAGTGTCAACAAATTCTACTTTCCTATTAGCATAACATTCGTGTTTATCTCGGAGAAAAGTCTGGACTAGCAGATTATAAAATAAGGCTTATACTCCTACGGGACAGGGATGAAGTGTCTTTGTCCTACCTCATTAGCTCGCCTACTTGCAACACATCTTCCTGGCTACGAGCAGTCTCAGCGTGCAAGCTTCTTCCTTCAAATTTTTAAGGGACCAACACCCATTCGAGTCATGACAACGGCACTCAAGTTAGATGCTCCATAATCACTCTTCTTCCTGATGAAATTGCACTTGCCTGCAACGGCCAAGGAAGCCTGAAGAAAGTTATAGAGTTGAACGCCATTCGGACTGGCGACTAATTCTAACGGCATGGTGAGACTTAATCCTTGCATTGCTTTACCCAGCATGGGAACCGGAGCAGTTATGTAGTAATACTGCGAGCATGTAGGGTTTTCAGCGATAACATCGAGGATGATGATGGAGATGGCGTGTACCAAAAAGAAAATAATGGTGATAGTCAATTGTTGCGCTGCGAAGAGATTTTGCCGTTAGCATGCAGTATGGGATAATTTTGACAGCAGTTACGTCACAGACGAACGGATGCCCAGCGCGTTTACTGCTATGGCATCCAACAATAGGTTAGGAAAGTTGATTCGGCATAGCTGACTCAAGCTCACGTCGTCCTGCGCCTTCTTCAGATGTGAAACGTGCCAACTGTGCCTTTAATAAACCCCTTCAAACCTCTAATACCTTAATTCCTTCTTTCTTGGAGGCCTCTTAGCGAACTCAATTCGACCGGACTGTTATACAGCCTTTTCAAGAACGCCCCTCACTAGTCGGCCAATTAGCTGGTCAGGCCTCTTGCATTGGCCTCCGACAACAGCAGCTGCTGGATAACGTTTCTAAAAGAAGCCTGCTCTTACTGCAACCGCCGTCATCTCAACTTCTACCGGTACTCGCTGTCATGATAGATGACTAAGAAGTCTTTTAAAAAAATCGATATCCCTAACTCCACTCCCTTCACCATATAGTATCGCTCCACCTCACTCGAATGCATTCGTTGTCTGTCTGTCTGTCTGTCTGTCTATCGGAAGCCGAGGCCGGGGACGAGCGACCCTCTAAATTCATATAGGCACATACACAAGTACACAGTCGGCAGAATATGTGTAGAATCTCCATGCATCTTAGCTGCATGCGCCTTTCAGACATTCTCGTACGTCGAACGCGAACACAGACCCTATATATGACGTAGGGGGTCTGTGCAAACGGGAGAAACAGCGAGAACAAGAGATAGAAAGAAATTACAGTGAGATAGATACACTGGGGACTATTAACTGCTGCCCGAACGGCGTGTTTTGGGGAAAGGAGCACAACTGCCAAGGTCTTTGCACATTAGCACACGCCCTCAAATATGGCCATGGCGGCCACTCACTCTGGCTCACCTATATACAGACATAAAGTGCTACACAGTAGTGTAAGAAGAATACGCTCCATTGTCGACTGGTGCCGGCGGTAAGGCCAACGCCGCCACATCCCCCAGTCTTAGATCTTTATGTAACCGACCCCATGATGCGCCGCTGCCGTACTCAGCCTCTCAGCTATGTCGAGTCATTTAGCCTAATGAACATGAAGTTCTATCTCTAATTACTGTATTCGCACAAGCGCGCAGCTGCCGGATTGCCTATACAAACATGCTATGCGCGTACACATACATATGTGCAAACACAAACAACCACGAGTATGAGGCCACACACAATACCTGGCCCTAATCGCACATATGTCCTACTGCTACCATCAGTTCTTTACATCCCATAGAGGCAGCAGTAATATTTAATGCTTTTAGATTTCACTGGACTATCGCACATTGCTAACTGCAAATGGCCGCACTATAGCTTAGGTAACGGCCCAGACAGCTTACAAACCAGCCCTGCGTCCTGCGTGGATACGAACGACCAAATGGATGCCAGTTGGATGCGTTATGCTCGCTATGTGCACTCTATGTATAAAACAAATCATGCTCGTATCAATATGGTCGATTACAGTGAAATGAAGCCACCCTCTCCAGCTAACGCTAGGCAGAAATAACGCGACAACCTGGCCGACAACCTGCACTTTTCAGTTATCACCTGTTAATAGAATCTCTGCAAAAGTACGCGTATGTCTAATTTGTCCGACCTATTGCGCTTCTAGCATAGAGATCTGTTTTTGGCCGATCTGATGAAGGTACCCGTTTCGCCTTAGGCGCTGATTAACCTAGCGGTTACCGTTATCGTTACCTAAGCGTGGGTGCCTGTAAGGTAGAATTTCCTAAATTCGACGGGAGTGCTTAGTCGAGTTCAATTTGCTTTACGGAAACAGCGCTTACCGCAGCATTTGATGCATCATTAAGAGCAGATTGATGCGCAGCGATATCGTTATTGTGTTGTTTTTTTCGTTGTTGTCATAGCTCCTATGATTATTAAGAGCAGAGGTTGCATATACAATTCTCGATGCCCTACGTAAGTTACCACATATGGTTATTGACATAGGGCAACGCAACGTATCCAGCTACGAGTCAGCGTTGACAAGTCGTCAACGCGCGGGTTGTAGCCCTGCTACTTTACACTACATGCTGATCGCGAGGTGCATTATTTCCTCTCTGCATATATGCGACCTTTTTGGATGCTTCGCTCTTTGCGTGAATGAACCTGGGCTAAGTCGCATCTACATCCAGTGAGTGATGTCTCTCGTATGGCCGTGATATAATAATCTGGCACAGCTGGTTAGAGAGGAGGTGTTCGATGAAGTGCAAATTTTGTGCGTATCGAAAATTTAGCCAGCAATCTTCCGTTCTTCGGGGCGGCATAAACACCAGAAATGTTAAAGTCGATAGATAGGATATACGTCCGTTTTTGTTAACCTACATACGTTTTAGGATGACACATTACAGCTTTCTTCACGTTTCTGCAGTTCATGTTGAACGAGCCTGAATGGGTCTTGGGGCAAGCTGGGCGTTGTGAGTACTTTATTGCGAGCGAATGTACGAGTTAAGGCCAACATGAAGCTTCAACACTGAGGCCGGTCCCTTTTCGTGTGTTGGACAACTGGCAAGGCCCTTTGAAAGCACGTTAAGGCGGGAAGCGTTGAGGTAGGCGGTTGGTCAGGGTCTCCCGAGCAAAAAGGATGTGGCAGAAAAGCGTGTTGCTCCTATCGTCGATCGGCCCGACGCCTGCAGGAGAGCGATGGCAACCCTGACGAAGGCACAGAGAGGGGTGCCGCATTCGCCTTTATTGGTCGCAGGGTCGATATGCTTTTAACCGGACAGCTTCGTCAGCATTCTCTTCTGCAAGGCGGGGGGCCCCTGTCCGGTTTCCCAGCCCTCTACTTGCAGGCTTAATTCGAGTCGGCTTGAAGCGCCTTTCTCATAAGGGTGCTTCAATTCCTATCTATTCTCATGAAAAGAGGAATAACTCAAGCTAGCATCACACAGCATACATACATACAGCATTCAGGGACCCTATGCTCTGATGCGCGTACACACATAGTGGAGTCCCCCGCATTTGCACTCACGAGCATAAAGGACAAGCATTTTCTATTTGTAATCGTTTGCAGGTTTTCCTTAAGGGTTGTTGGGTACCGTCCTGAAATGGCTGGCCTTGTTGTACTACCCGGGGAACACATACGGGACAGATGAATCAATTATAACAACAGAATGTAAATCTGAAGAAGCAAAAATTTAAATAACTCGCAGACTATTATTTTTGCTGCTGGTCATTACAGTACGTGAGCTTGAAGTCAGCTTGCACTAACGTACTGCTATTTGTTTTTTTAATCTGTCTTCCCATATCCCCTTATTTACCTCTTAGAACTCCACTAGTTATCAGTTATCCGATTTTAGATACGGATACTATAGCGTAACCAAGTTCAAACGTCGTTACTAAACAAAGTTTTGAATCATTCCTTTTCAAGCTCAAACACCGTCGGATGTAACAATTAGACAAAAGGAATGGATGTCACGTAACCAAATGTGCGATTTTCTTCTTAATATAT